>NC_057794.1:563012353-563060837 GCF_018294505.1 Triticum aestivum
TGCTCGTGCCGGGCCCTGGGAGCGTCGCGAGTGGGATGTGTGTAAGTGATTCTCTTAGGACTTTTTGACATATAACACATATTCACTAGTCAAACTGAAGACTCTTTGCATATACCGATTGGAGGGAGTAGTAATACAATTTGTGCATGCGTGCGTGCGGGATTAACTAGTCAATTTTCGATGGATCAGGTCCAAAGTCGGGATGACTATGAAAGGTTTGATGATAAATCACTTGCCATCGACGTTGTTACAGGACATGTTGACAAGCACCTGGGCAACAAGCTCAAGACCGTTTGCATGCATGGCAAGACGCTAGCAGCTGGTACTACTTACTACGTACTACTCCCTCCGTTCCTCAATCTAAGTCTTTTTATACATTTAAATAGACTACAACATACAGATGTATGTAGACATATTATAGAATGTATATTCATTCATTTTGCTTCGTATGTAGTCATTTGTTGAAATCTCTGAAAAGACTTATATTTACGAACGGGGGGATTAGTACTTATGTTTGTTGTTATAGGAGACCACCGGTACTACCATGAGTCTTGAATCTTTGTGTAGTTCATAATTCAGTGTCGTCTACTTCGGCCTAGGTTTTGGATCAAAAACACATGACCATTGGTGGATGTCTAATATGACTATTGGAGTAACAAGCTTGCTCCTACCCAGCGCTCACAACTATTTAGACGGTGTTGTAATTAATTATTTAGTTACTTAATTGTAGGGAATCAGGTGCCTCCACAACGATGTTGTGATGGAGCTCATGTGGGGTCTCAAGCATCTCTTGAAATACTTTGTGCCTGAAGAGAAAGAGTCTGATCTCACCGGGGAACACAACATCCACATGAGCAAGGGACTGGATATCCTGCTACGGCGTAATGGATTCCATCATGTCCAACCAAACATGGTACGTCGTATTATTAGGTTTGTTCCGTAACGGATTCCATCATGTCCAACCAAACATGGTATGTCGTATTATTAGGTTTGTTCCGTACTCCTTCATTTCTAATATATTTTCCTTCATCTGTTTCTAACAAATTTTATCTATTCATGTATGCGTGCAGGTTACGAAGCGCGTTGTCGATCTGGCCCTCACATTGTTCCATTGTGATTATGATGCTGATTACTACTCCGACCACGCGAGCTATCTTACTAACCTCCTTATGGAGGTTTCTGACATCGACTGTCGCGGTTGGGATCACCTGAAACGTGCAAAAGCTTTCAAAATTATATGTTTGCCACGGGAAAGAAAACATCTACTTACTCAACCAGATATGGTATGTATGTCTCACTCTTTATATTTATACTTACCAAGGTAAGTAACTTTTCTTTTGTTTAGATGTTCACACCGGATGAGGCGTCAAGGCTGCAGGCTGCTCAACCAGCTCAATACGACGGTCGGATGAATGTGCCAACTATCTTATATCTCTACAAGACCGCCCTATCTCTGATGCAAGCGCGGAGAGACTTGGGGGCTTCCCTTGGGATATCCATCGAGAAGCCATTCGGCTGGTGTGAGTCGGCAGACAAGTGAAATTTTAATTAGGACGATATAACAAAATATATGTTTGAAATTTACTGGTATTGTTTTGAAATTTTCTGAATTGGCACACGAAGTTTAGTAATTCATGTAAACTTGGTTATACGTCTCCTTGAGTTGAGTAAATTGCAAAAAACCATCACATTTGGGACCCCAAATAAAAAACCACAACCTTTCATTTTTTTTTGCAAAAAACCACCAATATTGTTCGACGGTGCCAGACAAGACCCTAACCTGTCAAACCCAATCGGCCATTCCCAAAAACCCTGATCGGGGTTCGACCAGTTAGGGTTTTGTTTGCCCCCCAAGAGTTAATATGCAGTAGACGCACCGCATATACATACGCAACGTGATGATTATTCTTTTCCGCTTCATAATTTGCGGCAAGTTTACTATGATGTGCAGAACTTAGAAATGATAGTTGTTAAGACAAATATGAAAAATAATCCATGTAATACATGAAAATACAAAAAGGGGGAGGCTGCTAAAAGGAGATATAGATATAGACGACCAGAAGAAGGCACGATGTCTGTTTGTCCAGGGGTCTCCCATCTTCCAAATAATGCAGCTCAGAGGAGTTTGAAGAAGAAAAATATATGGTCAGTACAAAGTTTGGCAACAAGCAACTATAGTAAAGATTTTTTTTTGAGGGTACAACTATAGTAAAGATTCAGGCTGGACGGCACGAGCGGGCTTTTTGGCCCGCTCGTGGCCCGTTCAAGACCGGATCGATCGGTCCTGGCTCGCTGCAGAAATTGCCTGATCCGGTTACCAAATCTCGGCCCGAAATTTCCTCGGTCCGGTCCGGTCTTTGACCGGTCCGACCGAGCGGACCGAAGCTGCAGGCCGTTTCTCGTCGGCGTGCTCTGGCCGTGAGATCCGCGCAGCCACTATAGATGAGCATGCCCTGCCGACCTTCTCCGGCTCCTAAGGTAGAAGAGAACAGAGAATAGAAAGAAAGCGCGGTCACGCCCGTGATTGTCTGAGATAGACTTGATTTTTTCCTTTTCTTCAGTCAAGTACAGAAGAAGACTCAGGTCATGCCCGTTATTATCTGAGTCACACAGGGACAGGCAGTTTCCCCAGGGGCAAGAGATAGTAAAAGAATCAGATCACGCGCTGCCATTTTATTCCTTTTAATCAGTCCACAAAAAATTGAAAGAACAAGATCAACGAGATTTGATCCGTTAATTAAGGCGCCTTCACTTCACGCTCCCGTTCCTTTTGTTGGCGACTAAATACTAATGAGAGAAATGCATTCGTTCCGATAATCATGCGCCACCACGCTACCGTTTCCTTTTATTCAGTCAAACATGCAGAAGAAAGAACGAGAGAAACATGGTTCGATCCGATAATCGCGGCATCGTCACACTATCAACTCGATCTTAGATTTCATCCGCTAATCATGGCAAGGCCTGCACACAGAAAATTGTGGGCTCATGCACACGATAAATTACTTGCATGCAACAACAAAAATGCTAAGTACTCCCTCTGTAAACTAATATAAGAGTGTTTAGATAACTAAAATAGTAATTTAAACGCTCTTATATTAGTTTACGGAGGGAGTAATAAACATGCGCAGGATCATCGCTAACAATTGCGCCCCTGCCGGCTCGACCCAGCACACTTCCTACGGCATGTCGCCCACGATGCCGCCGGCGCACGCACACCTCGTCCACTCGCCATAGCACCCGCCCACGTCACCCACCACGTTGCTATACCTGCGCATGTCGCCGTCGGTGGTGCTTGGCCGGTCCGCTCGGTCCGGCCCGGGCTTCGACGCCGCCGGTTCGGTCCCTGAAAACAGGCCCGCATGGCTGGCCGGTCCGGTCCGGTCCGGCCCACCGGCGGCCGGTCCAAACGTCAGCTCAGTGAGGGACCGGACTGGCCCGGACCGTGTCCACCCTGAGTAAAGATGAGAGTTTGGACAATTGACTTAAGAACGCAACATGGCACCACTCATTCTTCTCCTGGTTATGAAATTCTTCTCCCATGCCCACGCTCTGCCCCGCCCCCCCCCACCGCGCTCCACCCCGCGCCCCCCACCGTGCTCCCAAGCCACGCCGGCCTGAGCTCGCTGAACGCCGCTGACCCGTGCTCCGGCGGCGGAGGGCTCTCGCTGTGCCGCATCCAGAAGACCCGTGCTGGTGCGGGATTGGCGGTGGCGATCCGGACTGGCGAGTCGGAGTGTTTGGGGGCGGCTAGGGTTCGCCGGCGGCCGCGTCGCCCCCCTCCTCCCTTTTCCTTAGTCTAGGTGAGGAAGGATAAGTTCTGGGGTAGGTGCTTCATGGCGGACGATTGCTTCCCCGTTGGTGCCGCTGACAAACACCAAGCCCCCACTAAGTTTAGTTTCTCTACTAATTTTTGGTCGAATAGAGAAGGAAGGGAGACCTACGCGGAGGTGATTCGCAAGATGGCTGGAGCTGGAGCGGGGCAGGGGGCTAGAGGAGGTGGGAGAGTCAATGGCGGCCACGGGCGGAACGAGCTGCGTCCCCCTTCCCAGGTCACCGCTGTCCCCCCTGTTATCCCCCCGGTTCGCCCCCCTTTGGCCCAACAACAGCAACAACAGCAAAATCCTCCTATACCGATCTATGCTAAGCCTCCCATCTTCCCTTTGGCCTCTAGCTCGCAGATGATGTATCCGCAGATGGGATCGATGTTCCCAGGATATCCTCCCCTTGGATTCCATCAGTATTCTGCTAACCCTTGGCCGAATTAGCAACAGGTTCAATTCCCTTTCATTGCCCCCAACCAATATGCTCCTATGCAATATCCTCAGTTCCATCAACCTGTAGCTGCTGGTAGTGGGCCTGGTTCTGGAAATGGGCAAACTGGTCAGAGTAAGAGCAAGAAGAAATAGAGAAATGCTGCTGGAAAGAAGAAAACAGATGCTGGACCTGCTGCTCCTCAGGCTGTTCTGACTACTGTTGAGCCTGATGCTTTCAATGTAGACCCTAAATATATTGGGGCTATTTGTTTCAACTGTGGACTGCCTAGGCACTATGTTGGTATGTGTCAGGTTCCAAAAACTTGCTTTATGTGTGCTGTCCCTGGTCACCATATGGATGCCTGCCCCTTGTGGTACAAACCCTACCCAGTTGCTCAATTCTGGGCTAGTGTTGGGAATGACCTGGGCTTCTTTCATCTTGAGGCTGGAGAAAAAAGCAACAGTGACTGGCTGAACTTTGAAAATGTGGGTCTGGTGGTTATTGAAGAAGGTGAAATTTCTGCTGAGGAGCTAGGTGCTTGCTTCACTAGTATGTAGAAAACCAACTGGCCTTGGCAGATCAGAGCTTATGATGCTTCTCAATATCTTGTCAGATTCCCTCCAAACAAAAAAAATCACAGACTCAGTTGCTTATGACTCCATTAACCTCAAGAAGAAAGGTGTTTCCATATATTTCAAGAATTGGCATGGAGAACTGCCTTCCTTTGATTCCCTGACTGAGGTCTGGGAGGATATTGTAGGCCTGCCTCCTGCCTGGTGCTCTTGGTCTGTGATTGCCCAAGTTGCTGCTACTTTGGGTGTCATTACTAATATTGACTGGCATGTCATTTTCAAAAAAAATTATGAAGTGGTGAGAGTTCAGGTTGCTGTTAGAGATTCTAGTTTGATCCCTAGAGACGGACTGTTTGAAATTCAGCAAGAACTGTATCTTCTCACTTTCAAAGTTGATGAGGAAGCTGCTGTGGATTCTGATAACCCTTCTGATCCCCCTGACCACAAGAATGATGAGAATGACAACAGCAAAAAACAGGGTGGAGAAGATGAGTTCAGTAATGATGACCTATTGGGAGAAGAGATGGAACATGATCTTGACAACAGTAGGAAGAACTCCAACTTCAGACCAAGACCTGCCTCTGCTCCTAGTGGGTCTAGAAACAGAACCCACAATATGGCTGATATTTCTCCTACTGATCTGTCTAAGATGGATGTGAATAACAACAACCCTTTGGAGAGATCAGTTTTCTTGAAGATCCAAGATGCTCCCCGGACTAAAAGCTACCTGCAAGCTGTTAAGAAAAACCCAATGGAGAATTTTGGGACAATTCTTCTCCCTGAGTTTGAAGCTGCTATTAAGGATGGAGTGTCCAGCAAGGACTGTATCCCTAGTTCTCTTGGACGGTTAATTCCCTGCCCTACTCTTGCTGCTAGCCTTAAAGCTGGTGGTGAAAAATGGGGCCCTGTTATATCCACTAGGATGAGTAACAGGATCAAGAGAGATGGGAAGCCAACCTTGGTCAAAGCTCAAGAGATTAAGCAGAAGAAGAACTTGGAGATTCCCAGAGGTAATAACCCCGAAATCTTCCATAATTCTTTTGCTTGCCTGGACAATGAAACTCTAGTTTCTAAAGCACTCAATGCTGGCATTGTTATGGGAGATAATCCCTCTCAAGTTAGCAATAATGTTGATGCTATTAAGAAAATAGAGTTTGATAGATTAGACAAATTTAAACAGGATAATCCTGATATGTTTCTTCCTGGAGACATTGAAGTCACCAAGGAAAATTTCTGTAATTTGTATACTTCTGATGCTCCTCTTGATACTGAATCTAACCATCACTCTGATCCAAATATGGAGGAAGAGGCTGATGTTGCCTCCTTATGGATGGAGGTTAAAAATTAGAGGTCTAAAAAGTATCAAGCTAAAAAATCTACTAGGTTTATATGATAGGACTTTTTTGGAATGTGAGAGGTCTTAATGGCCCTCAAAAGATTTCCAAGGTGCAAGAGATTATTAGATCTCACTGCCCTGACTTTATTTGTTTATCTGAAACTAAGAAGGCTGAGTTTAGTATTAATCAGCTAGAGGCCTTAGACTCTAGACATGGCTTTATCTGGAATTGGTTGCCTGCTAATAACACTGCTGGAGGTTTGTTAGTGGGAGTCAAGGAAGATAAATTTGAGATCTTAGCTTGTGATATTTTTACTTTCAGTATTTCCTGCTTGCTGAAGAACAAGTGTAATAGCACTATTTGGAGGCTAATCTCAGTTTATGGTTCTGCTTATGATAACTTTAAGCTTGATTTTATTAATGAACTCCATAACCTTCTAAATAACTGGAATGGACCTACTATTGTGGGTGGAGACTTTAATTTGGTTAGAGCTGCTGAGGATAAGAACACCGGCCTAGTTATCCAGCACTGGGCTAATCTTTTTAATGACTGGATAAATAAATTTGGCCTCATTGAGATTAAGAATGCTGGCAGAAAATTTACTTGGGCCAATAACCAGGACAATCTAGTCATGGCTGCTTTAGATAGAATTTTTGTTTCTACTAATTGGGAAATACTTTTTCCTGCTAGTCAGGTTAAAACTCTTCCTAGAATTGGGAGTGATCACCCCCCCTTATTTTTAATTCTGATGCTATAGCTATTCCCAAGAATAAAATCTTTAGATTTGAAAAATGGTGGCGAGAAGTTCCTGGATTTGATGAGATTGTACACAAGGCTTGGAATGCTAAATGTCAGTGCTCTTCTGCTATTGATATTTGGCAATTCAAGATCAGGAATACTAGGAAAGCCACCAAAGGGTGGAGCCTTAATTATGAGGCCTTCCAAAACAAAACTAAGCAAGCTTTAGTTGCTGAATATAATTGTCTAGACATTCTTGCAGAAACTCAACCTCTTTCCCCTAATTCTAAAGCTAGAGTGAAAGTGATTGCAGGTGATTTAAATGAGATTTGGAAGAAAGAGGAAATCAAGGCCAGACAGAGAGCTAGGGAGAGAGACATAAAATAGGGGGATCTGAACTCTGACTACTTTCAGGCCCTGGCCAATCAAAAGAGGAGGAAAAAGCATATTGCTGTTTTGGAAACTGCTGATGGCCCAGTTGAAGACACTGAAGGTATTGTTGCTAATGCAGTAGATTATTATAAGAAACTTTTTGTCTTCTCTCCTGCTATGAATCTTAAGTTAGTTGATGATTTTTGGGACCAGGCTAGCATGGCCACTGCTGATCATATTGAGTACTTAGAAAAACCTTTTTCTGAAGAAGAGATTAAGAGTGCAGTTTTTGGATCCTATGCTGAAGGTGCTACTGGTCCTGATGGTTTTCCCTTTTTGTTTTATCAACATTTCTGGGATCTCATTAAAAATGATTTGCTTGCACTTTTTAGAGATTGGGAGAAAGGGGAGTTGGACTTATTTAGACTCAACTTCTCCCTGCTGACCCTTGTCCCTAAAGAACCAAATGTTGTTTCTTTGGACAGGTCAGACCCCTTGCTATGATTAATTGTAGTTTCAAGATTTTTGCTAAGTGTGCTGCTAATAAGCTAGGCCCAGTTTGCAATGACTTGATCTCTCCTAATCAAACTGCTTTTATAAAAGGCAGATTTATTTTGGAGAGTATTGTTGCTGCCCATGAGGTGGTGCATGCTGTAGCTAGCAACCACCTCCAGGGTTTTTGTTTTAAGCTTGATTATGAGAAAGCTTATGATATGGTGAATAGAGAATTCCTATTAGACATGCTTAAGAGAAGAGGTTTTGGCCCTAAATGGATGTACAAATTAGGCTCTCTTCTTCATAATGGTTCTGTTGGGATCATGATCAATGACACTAATAGTGAGTTTTTTATCACTGGCAAAGGTGTGAGGCAGGGTGACCCTGCCTCCCCTTTGCTTTTCAACCTTGCAGCTGATGTATTCACTAGAATACTAGCCAAAGCAGCTGATCTGGGCATGATTGCTGGAGTTTTTCCTCCTTCTAACCCAGCTGGGGTCATTAGCATGCAGTATGCTGATGATACCCTTTTGTTTTTAGACAATAATTTAGAACATGCTAATAATTTGAAGTGGCTCCTCTCTTATTTTGAGCAACTATCTGGTATGAGGATCAATTTTCATAAATGTGATCTGGTGCCTATTAACATTGATAGAGATGAGACTACTAGTTTTGCTCAGTCTTTAGGCTGTAAACTTGGTGCTTTTCCTATTAAGTATCTTGGCGCTCCTCTCCATTACCCTAAAATTAGAAGAGAGGACCTCCAACCTTTAGTAGACACTATTATTAAAAGGGCTGCTGGCTAGAGAGGGAGGCTGCTATCCTTTGGTAAAAGGCTGGTTCTGGTCCAAGCTTGCCTAGCTAGCATCCCTGCGTATCTAATGGGTTATATTAAATACCCTAAGTGGGCTATTAAGCTCATTAATTCCCAACTAGCCCATTGATTTTGGGATGATTATGAAGGGCATCACAAATACCACCTGGCTAGCTGGGGGTCCTTGGCTATGAAGAAAGTGTATGGTGGGCTGGGGATTGCTGACCTGTCTGATATGAATTTATGTCTGCTTGCTTCTTGGGTCAGTAGATATAATAGAGATGAGGGGAAGATTTGGAAAAGCATCATTGATGCTAAGTACAACACCCAGTCCCCGAACATTTTTAGTTGTCCTTCTCTAGGTGCTTCCCCTTTTTGGAAGGGTGTTCTTTGGGCTGCCCAAACTACTAAGTTTGGTTACTCCTGGAAGGTTGGCAATGGTAAAAAAGTTCGGTTTTGGGAGGACCATTGGTTTGGCTCGCCCCCCCTAGCAACTCTTTACTGGGACTTATATAATATTGCTAATGAACATGATTGCACCTTAGATCAAGTGTGGGACGGTCTTAACCTTAAGATTTCTTTTAGGAGATGTTTCTCAAGTGAGCTTATGTCTCTGTGGTTTGAGCTTTTAGAGATTGCTAAATCCATTACTTTCTCTGAGGCTGATGACTCTCTCATCTGGAATCTTAATTCCAATGGGGTTTACTCTGTTAAATCCTTGTATAACGTAGTTAACTTTAGGGGTGTGTTACCTAATAACACTCCTGCTGTGTGGAAAATTAAGATCCCTGCCAGGATCCATATCTTTCTTTGGTTGGTGATTAACAACAAGATTTTAACTAGGGACAACTTGGGCAAAAGGCAAAATGTCCCTGACATTTCTTGCCCCTTTTGTTCATGCAGTGAATCTTGTCACCATCTATTTTTTGGCTGCAATGTTGCGACTGAATTCTGGAGAAACATCTCTAAAATTACTGGTTATAGAGGAACAGCCAACATGATTTCCTTTGCGAACTGCTGGTCTAGAGGGACCAAACTGAGTGCTACTAATATTGTGCATGCAGCCGGTCTCTGGGCCATCTGGAATACCAGAAACGATTTGCTTTTTAACCGTGCCAAATGGATCAATATACAGGGGCTGTGGCGCAAGACTGCCTTGTACGCTGCACGATGGGAACCGCTGTCTGCAGACCCTGTTAAGAAGCAAATCCAGGACATGGTGCGGGAGCTGGAGATCCTGATCAAAGCGCCGTTACCGCTGATGTGGCCGGATCCAGGCTGAGGAGTTCTGAGTTTTAGTTGAGCATGTGGCTCTGATGTTGATAGCTAGTCAAGGGCTGTGGCCGGTTTATTTCCTAGTCTGTTTGTGCCTGTCTCCCTTGTAATAGCTAACAACTAGGAGCTTTATTTCTCCTGATGTTTTTATTTTGCTGTAGTCTGTAGGTGTTGTAGCTCTTCGGTAATGTACTGGTTGATTTCTTTGCTTTGCAATGGAATCGGGGCTGGGCCCTTTTCTTCAAAAAAAAAATTGAATTACCATGAAGTATAAAAATCGCACTTTCTTTCGGGAGATTAGAAAAGACCACGATTCCGTATACACCGGAACAAAGAAGCAAAAAACAATCGATACAGTACATGAGCTAGGTATCATCAACAAGTGAGTTTAATGATAATGATTTAAGTTGGACTGTTACTCCACATATATATATAATATAATCGAAGCCCGTAATAAGGTACGTATTTGATTCCCCTCCAGGTTTCAGTTTCACTTCTCTTATGTTCCAAAATCGTGTATATATACTACAATATGATGGGAATAGATAACACATGCATGTATTATATTAGGTGTTAGTCAAATAACATAACATGCAAAAGAGAAAAAGAAAAAACTGAAAAGAACATTTTACATGAATCTTGATGTAAGATCTCACGGATATAGTAGTATCGAGTCTTAGTCGGCTAAGACTTAACAAGATTGTTCGTCTATTGATATCCCTCACTCACGTCACGTACTTCCTCTATTTCCGCTAGCTAGATGCAGAAGAAAGGAAGCCAGCGGAGACATGCGCAATGTAGGAGGGCCAATCCATCTCATAGAGCACCGAGGCGTTGAATCTCCATGGCCGCCTGCTGCTGCTGCTTGTCATCACCGTTTCCATGTGCATGGTCTGGAGGTCAAGAGCCATCAATCGATTGCCCTGCTCCACCAGCATGGCGCCTCTGCTCTCCGCAAACATAACAAGCTGTGTTTTATTCCGCCGACACAACGCCTTAGTCCACACCCACTCGCCGTGCTCGCGGCTCCAAAGCTCTAGCTTTTCAAAACTGGAGAAAATCGTCAAGAGTGAGAGTCTCCCTGTCCCTTCTTCTCCGGCGGCGACGCATAGGAGTGGCCGGCCCGTATTCCGGTCAAGCAGGCATGCGCCATTCCCATGTGAGAGGCGGTCACGTCAAGTGTGTAGAAGTTTATGCCGTCCCTATAGAGCCAGTGTATGGTGGTGACGCTGCCATCCCCGTCCCCTGCGGCGGAGACCACTGTGCCGGCGCGGTCTCCGGACATGGTGACGCTGCCGGCGACTTGGATGGGCTCGCTCCGGCTCCAGGCCCCTGTCCACGAGGAGTAGGAGTAAACGTACAGGTACAGCTGCAAGGTGTCGTCGGCGGCGTCGACCACGACGGCGGTGGTGAGAAGCACTTGGAACGCCGGCTGCTGCTGATGATGATGCTGACGGAGGTCTCTGGGAGTGAGAAGCGCGTAGCCGGTCAGGTCGTCCAGATCGGGATCGGGGCGGAAGGGAGGCGGCGGAACAAGGCGTATGGTACGCTTGACACCTATGAGAGGGTGGCATACCGCCAAATGGAGCTCATTGGCGCCGTTGTCGTCGTCCATGCGCAGGAGGAGAAGCCCCCGCCTGGACGCGAGAGGCATGGCGTAGTTGAAGGGCCGGTCGTCGCCGTCGTCGGGGAAGAAGGGAAAGGAACCTCCAGCTGCAAGCCTGGAAAAGTGCGGGGGGAAGTACTCTGACTCCTCATCGTTGGCGACGGCGACGGGGACGGGGACGCGACTCCTCTTCTGAGAAAAAACGCCGAGGAGGAAGGTGGAAGCCTTGCTGTCCGGCTCCGGCCAGAGAGTGAAGGGCGGAGCGGCGATGATGCGGAACCATCGCGGGCATGTGGCAGCACAGCAGAGCAGGTCGAGGGGATCCGTGACGCGCGACAGGATGAGGACAAGGACGTCTTCAGACGACAGGGCGGCGGCCATGGATCCCATCTCGGAGTTCCGAAACGATCGGGAGAGGCGGCGGACGGCAATTAGGCCATGTACGTCTCACCTCCGATCATCAACCATCTCCATGGATGGAATCCCTAGGATCAATTATCGCCAGATTTTCTTGGCACATGCCATGCAAACATATATAACTACGTACAGTAAAAGAAATAACTGCGTGGGGAGTTGGGAATGCAGCGAGCTTTTCTACGTCGGGGCTTTTCTTCGTTGGGTCTTCCGAGCTGGGCCTGATCCGCAATTTTCTGGTCGATGGGTAGCAGCAAAATATATTTGTTCACCTGCGGTTCGAACTCGAGCGAAATCACTAATTATTAAGGTGTACTACCATTTGCAAAAGACACTCCCACCTTTTTTAAGTTGTGACAAGTGACACATTGCATGGTACGCCATTTGTCGCAACGGGCCCTGATCCCACATTTTTTCTTTTCGAGAGACACGGCTCGTGGAAGCAAATCTTTGTCTCCATGAAAAGAAAAAATTTACCTCTCACGGCAGCAAAAAAGTGTATTTTACACAAAAGTAATAATTTTTCAACTTTTTCCCAGTCCCAGACCTAGGGAAAACCGGGCAAAATCCGAATAGCCGGAAAAACTAGAAAAAAAATCATCTAAAACCCAAAAAATGCGTCCAAAAAAGTAAACAAAAATCCCGAGGAAGCGCCCAAGACGCGACATGTAGCGGCGGTCAGCCCACCAAAAATGACCCTTGCAAGCCTGCCGCAAGGGGTACTCGCTGGTTAGTTGCTAACGAACATGAAACCTCTTCGAGCGCAACTAACTAAAGGATTCCCTTACGGAAGCCTGCAAAGGTCTCTTTTATGGGCTGATAGCGTGTCAGCTGTCTGGTCCAGCTGCGGCCATGTGTTGCTGAAAGTGCGTTATATCGACTAGAGAGGGGGTGAATAGGCGATTTTTATGAAAGTCTTCAAAACGTGAAAGTTATGAAGACAAACGATAGAAATAAACCTATTACCCTGCAGCGGAAGATAAACTACACTAGGCAAACCATAGTCAAGTATTCAATAGAGTGAAAGCACAATGACTAATAGCAGCAATGTAGTAATGATCAAGTAGGAAGATATTATGAAGCCAAACAGAACACGCAGTCACTCAGTGAAGATAAAAGATAGTGCAATCATACAATGACTTCACAAGGAGTAACAGTACGTAAAGAGAAGGGAAGGATGAAACCAGTGACTCGTTGAAGACAATGATGTGTTGGACCAGTTCCAGTTGCTGTGACAATTGTACGTCTGGTTAGGGCGGCTAGGTATTTAAACCTGAGGACACACAATCCCGGACACCCAGTCCTGAACACGCAGCTCAGGACACCCAGTCGTCACGGTATTCCCCTTGAGCTAAGGTCACAAAGAACTCGCCCAATCACTCTGGTAAGTCTTCAAGGTAGACTCCCAAACCTTCACAGACTTCGTTCACCGGCAATCCACAATGTCTCTTGGATGCTCAGAACGCGACGCCTAACCGGCTGGAGGATTCACAGTCCTCAAGTGTGATAAGTCTTCAGATCACACAGACAAGAAGACTTAAGTGATGCCTAATTCTGTTTGGCTCTGGGTGGTTAGGGCTTTATCCTCGCAAGGAATTCTCTCTCAAAGGCTTCGAGGTGGGTTGCTCTCAAACGACAAAAGCCGTATACTAACTCTGAGAAGCCAACCGTTTTTGGTTGTAGGGGGTGGGTTATTTATAGCCACTAGGCAACCCGACCTGATTTGTCCGAAATGACCCTGGGTCACTAAGGAACTGACACGTGTTCCAACGGTTAGATTTCAAACTCACACGGCAACTTTACTTGGGCTACAAGCAAAGCTGACTTGTCCGACTCTGGACAAGATTCGCTCTCATAGTCTTCACTCGAAGACATAGGTTTTGGTTAAGCATCACTTCAGTAATTCTGACTGGTTCTCTTGGACCCCACTTAACAGTACGGTGGTTCCTATGACTCAACAAAGAAGAAGAAAAAGAACTACGAAAGATCTAAGTCTTCGAGCTCCATAGGCTTCATGCGATGTCTTCCCTTGTCATAGTCTTCAATGTGAATATCTTCATATACCACCCTTGACATCAATGTCTTCATACATTTTTAAGGATCATCTCTGGTAGGAAAACCGAATCAATGAGGGACTTCTACCTGTGTTATCCTGCAATTCTCACAAACACATTAGTCCCTCAACTAGGTTTGTCGTCAATACTCCAAAACCAACTAGGGGTGGCACTAGATGCACTTACAATCTCCCCCTTTTTGGTGATTGATGACAAACTAGTTGAAGTTTTCAACGGGGAATATAATATGTGAAATTGTAAAGGATAAGGAATTGTCTTCATAAGTTGCAAGGGCTCCCCTTGAAGATGTGCATACAAGTAATTTGCTTTTGGAATGCAAATGCACATGGCAGGTTGTGCTTGTGGAGATCCTCTTCAACTTATGATGACAATCCACTATGCATGTGAAGGTATGTGAAGATAATGACATGCATAATGGAAAATGGACGTCTGCAAAATGATCTAAGTGCGGAATTTATCGTCGCACATGCGGAATTTATCATCGCATCACAAAATGGCAAATAGGTAGCAGACGACCATCGAGTTTAAGTGTTACAACTCAAAGAACCAAATGTATCAAAACGAGAGTTGTAAACACGAGGCAAAATATGAAACACCCGCCCATATGAACCCGCTTGAAGACTATTAAACTCATATGCTTCTCCCCCTTTTGTCAGTAAGGACCAAAAAGGTTTGAAGACATAGAGCCTCTACTCGTTCCCATGAAGAGTAGGTGAAGCAGCAAGGTCGTTGGGGTGTTCGGCGGTGCAGAAGAGCTTGGAGCAGTGTCGAGAACACATCAGCGTCAGCCCTTTCCATGTGCGTCGAGAGGTTTCATGAGCAACAAAGGCATTCTTGGTGGCAAGATTACGAATGCGATTAACATCCACCAAGAGGCTTTGCATTTGACGCTTCAGCCAGTCATGATGCCTATCCTGTTTCTGATGAAGAGCCACAAGAAGCTCTCGGTCATTGAGAACACGAGTGCGCTTCTTGGGTCGTGGAGCAGTTGTACTGTCAGTGGCTTCAGTGAAAGCAGGATGCGGTGCACGTGTAGTGCCAACCAAAGGATACACACGAGTGACTGCTTCAACTCCTTCAATTTTCTGAGAAAAACTTTGATGCTCTGCATTCTGAAGACTTAGAGGTTCCTTGGCAGGCTCAGGATAGATGGCTTCAATAGACATATCCACATCAGGCAGAAAAATCCGATGATTGCGAGCAGATGGCTGATATGAGATAGCGGAGTGAAGTTTGATCAGCCGCATTACCCATGGGGCGTAGAACTTCAAGCCAAACAGATCAGAGCCTGATGCAGCAAGTTGGCAAATGAAGAAGTCTTGTGCATTGAAGCATTTTCCATGAAGAATATAGAAGACCAAAGTCTTCATTGTACCTTCTAGCTTGGTATGTGGAGAGTGCCCTTTGATGGGCCAGAGAGTTCGTCTTATGATGTGATAAATAGTCCTTGGCAAATACTCTAGGTCTTCAACAAAGAACTCTTTGGGATATGCAGCATCTTGGGGTAATGGCTTCATCATACTGAGCATCTGACTTATGTTAGGTTCAGACTTCTGAAAGATGTTCTCCACAGCTTCACTGTGAAGTTGACAGCCAGATTCGTAGAGATCACCGGGAGTGGGTAGACCAGTGAGCTCAATGATGTCAAAGGCTTTGGCTTCGTGATGAACGTTTCCTGTCATCTACTCCAGGACCCAAGTCTTCGGATCTCTGTTATACCCGCGGATGTGAAGTGTGGCATAGAATTGGAGCATCAACTCTTCATTCCAATGCTCTTGGTCAGTGACGAACGGCAGCAATCCAACCTCTTTGAAGCAATCCAGAGCTTCTTCCAGACAGGGCAGACCAGTTATTGCTTCAATGTCAAGACGCTTGTGTGGGAAGATGCTACCTTGATTGTAAAGAATGCAGGAGTAATAGCTTCGCTGCGGATAGCTCCAGAACTGATCAGATGATATTCTTTCCCTTGAGTAGGGGTTCCTGGAGCTATTGAAGAATGTGTTGTCTGCTTTGAAGCCATTGATATTGAAGGATCCAGGTGCTGATGCAGGACCTGGGAACCTGGGCAATCTTGGGATTGGCTTCTGTACCTGAGGCCTGTGCTCAACATGATAGTCAAACTGAGGACCGGCAGCAGGCGCGGGAACAGAAGCAGTGGGATCAGTGGCTTCGCTGATTTCTGGTGCTTTTGTTGGGGAGGGCTCCACATTAGCTTCAGTCATGACAGCGTCAATGGCTTCATTGGTGTTGGTGGTGGCAGCCTAAAGATTTTTAACCTCCACTTGACAAGCTGGAGGGTCGGTCACAACCACGTTCTCCTCGAGAACCGCTTCTTGGTGGGACAGGGGAGTAGCAGCTTGTGGGACTTCTTCTTCATCGGCTGATGCAGCCGGAATGTCTTCAGCAGCTTCAGCTTCAGACGTAGAGACTGGAGGCCTTGGTCCTTTGCGAAGCCTGCGCAACACAGGCAACGCCTGTGTAGTTGGAGTTGGCTGGGCCTCAAAGTCTTCTTCCTCTTGTGGGCGATCAGCCCATGAAGCATCCTGAGCAATTGGCGTCAGAGGACGACCAATGCTGATGAGTTCACTGTGCTCGGGCTGAGGAAGGACTGCACCATCTTCTACATGGTCATGGTGACCAATGTCGTCAGCAGCAATGGGATCAGCTGCTGGAAAGTCTTCAGCTTCATGAGCCTCTGTGAAAGCAGGCTCATGGATTGTCAGTTGGCATTCAGCGTCAGGACGAACCATGGAAATGGGTTCAACAATCAAAGGCTCTATGGGAGCAGGTCGTTCTTTCTTGGTCTTTCTCTTCTTCTTGGAGGGGGCAGTAGGAGAGGCTTCAGGATGTTTCCTCTTCCTGGCTTCAGCCTCAGCAGTCCTCGTCTTCTTCAGCTCTGAAGCGGTTGACCGGCTTTTTGGCTTCGAGCCAGTCATTCTAGTTGGGAAGACAATGGGATCTGCTTCCTGCCTTGGTGCGAGAGGTTCGGTCACAATGGGCTTCTTCTTCTGCTTAGCAGCCATTCTGTGATCAATGCCCGGACGCCCAAGGGCCTTGCGCTTCTCAGCTTCGTTGTAGCCTTGCACACACTTGTCAGCCAGGTTCTTCATACGCTCCCGAGAACCCTGAGGTTCTGTGCGTTTCTTGAGAAAGGCTTCTTTGAGCTCGTGCAGCATAATCTTGAAGTTTTTCACCTCTTGCACGCTAAGCTGGGCCATATGCTTCTTGAACTGAGCCTTTTCATAGTCAATCTTTTTCTTCAGTTCGACGATGCACTGAGCGAGGGCTAGCTCTGAAGCAATGGCGCCATGGAAGGCGACACTGAGGACAATGGGTAGTTGCAGATCTTCGAAGCTGATGTTTGGCGTGTCAAACCATTGATCAATAAAGTTGTGGATGATTGTTACATCAAAGAGAGGCAGATCATTGAAGATTTCTGCTTCTTCTTTGCTCTTGATGAGTTTCTCAAGAGCGTCATCTGCAAGATCTTCATCACTTGATAGATCAATGGCAACATTGCGCAGAATGGCAGCAGATGTTAGCTCTTGGCCGGTGTGTGGCAGAGGCCTCTTGACCCTCTGGGGCTTGGAGATGCGTGACAAATCTTCAGACTGCACACTGTCTTCAGGAGGTGCAGTTGCCAGTGGCTTCGCTCGTGAGATTTTTGGTGCAGAGGCCGTCTTTGAAGCTTTTGGCTGCTTCAGCTTCTTTGGCTTCGGCGCTGCAGGCGCTTCATCTGATTCAGCGTCATCTGCAGGCTCATTCACGACTGTCCCTTGAACCACGATGTGAGTGATGAGGCCTTCAAGATTGTAGAAGGGCCCAAGAAGATTGGGTTCACCTTCGCGAGTTCCATCGGCACGGGGAGCAGAGGGACCAGGATTGAAATCTAAACCCAAAGTCTTCTTGTTCTGCTTCGCTGAGTTCTGGTCAAACTGGAAGTTGCGCTTAAACAGATTGTCGTCATGATACCATAGCAGGGACGATGGGTCAGCATCCGCAGGCTGTGGTCCACGGACCATGCAGGGATAGAAGCCTTGTTCAATGGCTTCATCTCTGGTCCTGGGTTAAAGATTTTTGTAGAGGATGTCTCCCCATGGTCGCTTGATGGCATTCTTTTCAGCATATTCCTTGGTCACAAATTTGTACTTGAACCACTGTTCTCCCAATAGTGTCAAATCCATTGGATTCGCGTCTTGCGCTGATTGTAATCCTCTTCAGGATCTGTCTTGTACAGCTCTGAGAGGTCATCGGGCAGATCTCTTGATGTTTCTCCTCGACGCTTTCTGCCACCCTTCCTTGCTGATTTCTCTGAAGCCATGAACTTTAGACTGAAAGGCTTCAATACGTTCAGAGGCTTCAAAGGTTTTCGCTTGCTGGACAAACAGGAACTGGCTTCGGAAGAATTTATGTGATGCTGTAGGAATTCTGCAAATGAATGCAGACTATGAGAACCAAGGGATTCTCCCACGGACATGTACCTGTGATAGCATTAAGGTGCGAGGAAAGGGGAAGAGGTCATATGCATTCTCAGAAGATTTTGAAGATAAATCAGTTTAGAAGACATTGACCTCATCGTGCGAAGACATTCACTCATAGATAAGGAGTTGGTTCCAGATTTGTATGAATCCACGGATCAGTACAAGTGAGAAATCTAACTAATTTGTGAAGCATAAGTGAATATACTAGGCATGTTATGAGATGCAGTATGAAAGAGATTCAACTTGTGTGAATAGAAACTGCTTGTGGTAGAAAGTGATAAAGCTATAGGATCAAAGAGGCCGTAAAAAGGAGGTTTTATTTACCACACAAAGAATTGCTAGACGGAGTGGAAGAGGAGGCCGAGCAGTTCGATCGTCCGTGCCCTAACTTGGCGACGGAGGACACCTACGGCAACGACGGAGAAGGCGATGTCCGCGGTCGGCGTGAAGACGGCGTCGGAGAGGTTGCGGCAGCGAAGCGCTTCGTCGCCGGCGTCGTCGAGGGCTAGCGGTGGCGCTAGGGTTCGTGTGAGAGTGGAAGAAGAGATAATGACTGCTGTGAGGTGTGTATTTATAGGTACAGGGGCGGCACTGCGTTATTACACAGGTGCCCCTGGCGATTCGCATCTGAGGAACACGTGACCATCATGCAGCATATTGGGGTTTGTTCCACGTCCCACGCGCGCCTGGATTGTCGGGTGGTCGTTCCCACTTCTCCGGGTTTCAGGTGGAGGAATGAGCATTGAAAATAGACTTAATGGTTGTCTCTGTATCTTCTGCTGACAAGGACGCAGAGAAGACATTCGACAGTTTCAATAGAATGCATATGATTTGGAGAGATAGAGTTTGAGATAGAAAGCATAGAGAGGTTAGGGTCCGATCACATTCACTTAGTTCAAAAGATTTAACAAGAAGACATAGCTATAAATGAATGCTGTAGAGGACAGAACACTAGTATATATATATATATATATATATATATATATATATATATATATATATATATATATATATATATATAATCAACATAGTGAAGATAATCATGAAGATATGTTAAGATTGAAGCCAAGCCAAATGTGAAGACATAGCAAATGTAACACCATGAGTGAAACACTTCAAACAGAACATTTGGTGGTGGCGTTACCCACCGTATAAGAAGTATTAGACCCAGACACGGCGCACAATTATCGTGGCGCTCCGAAGTCAAATTCCACATTAATGTATTCACACTTAGAATGTATGTCTTCATTGATTGAAGATATACTTTACTTCGTGTGTTGCACATCTAAGTCATCAATATGCATAAGTATTAGGATGTGTGCCTGATCACAGGACATTTGAGGATTCCAGGATATTTAGCTCACACCGTAACTTGCAAAATCTCTTCTCATCCAAAGGCTTGGTGAAGATATCTGCCAATTGCTCTTCAGTGTTGACGTGTATGATATCAATATCTTCCTTCACAACATGATCTCTGAGAAAGTGATGACGAATCTCAATGTACTTTGTCTTCGAGTGCTGAACTGGGTTGTTGGCAATCTTGATGGCGCTTTCGTTGTCGCAGTAGAGTGGCACTTGCTTCAGATGAATGCCATAGTCCTTGAGTGTTTGCTTCATCCATAGAAGCTGAGCGCAGCAAGATCCAGCAGCAATGTATTCAGATTCAGCAGTGGAGAGAGATACATAGTTCTGCTTCTTTGAAGACCAACATACAAGTGATCGTCCTAGAAAGTGACATGTGCCTAATGTAGATTTGCGATCTACTTTGTCACCAGCATAATCAGCATCCGAGAATCCAACCAGATGAAACTCTGAGCCTTTTGGATACCATAATCCTAGAGTTGGGGTGTGAGCCAAATATCGAAGAATTCGCTTCACAGCTAAGTGATGCGACTCCTTTGGTGCCGCTTGGAATCGAGCACACATGCAAACACTAAGCATAATATATGGCCTAGATGCACATAGATAAAGCAAAGAACTAATAATGGAGCGGTATACCTTTTGGTCGAACCCTTTATCATTGTCGTCAGGACCCAGATGATGCTTGGCTGGCATTGGTGTTGTGAAGCCTTTGCAGTCTTGCATACCGAACTTCTTCAGACAATCTTTGAGATACTTCTCTTGAGATATGAAGATGTCGTTGTGTTGCTGTCATATTTGGAGACCGAGGAAGAACTTGAGCTCTCCCATCATGGACATCTGATATTGCTCTTGCATCATATATCCAAACTCTTCACTGTACTTCTGATTGGTGCAGCCGAAGATAATGTCATCCACATATATTTGGCACACAAACAGTTCACCATCATATGTCTTCGTGAAGAGGGTGGGGTCTAGGGAACCAGATATGAAGCCTTTGCTCTTCAGGAAGTATTTGAGTGTGTCATACCAGGCCTGAGGGGCTTGTTTGAGGCCATACAGTGCCTTGTTGAGCTTGTATACCATATCAGGATGTTTTGGATCTTCAAAGCCAGGCGGTTGTGCAACATACACTTCTTCTTCAATCTTGCCATTGAGAAAGGCGCTTTTCACATCCATTTGATATAGAAGTATGTTGTGATGATTGGCATAGGCCAGCAATATGTGTATGGCTTCAAGTCTAGCCACAGGAGCAAATGTTTCATCGAAATCAATGCCTTCCACTTGAGTATATCCTTGAGCAACGAGACGAGCTTTGTTTCTGACAACTTGACCATGCTCATCTTGCTTGTTGCGGTATATCCATTTGGTGCCTATTATCTTGTGCTTCCGAGGATCAGGACGCTTAACCAGTTCCCATACATTATTCAGCTCAAACTGTTGAAGCTCTTCTTGCATAGCTTGAATCCATTCAGGTTCCATGAAGACTTCTTCAACTTTCTTGGGTTCTATTATTGAGACAAATGCGAAGTGCCCACAAAAATTTGCCAGCTGAGTTGCCCTTGATCGAGTGAGCGGATCGGGTGCATTGAAGCTGTCAATTATTCTCTCAATCTGCACTTCATTGGCAACACGAGGATGTACAGGGCGAAGGTTTTGCTCTTGCTGATCATTGTCATTGTTAGTGAGATTGTTTTTAGGCTGAGCATTGTCTTCAGGTTGATCAGGTACGGAGATGATAAGTTCCTCTTCAGGTTGAGCTTTAGAGGGTATGATTTCTCCGGTTCCCATAAGCTTGATTGATTCGCTGGATGGAACTTCATCTAGCATATTTGGGAGGTGCTCTCTTTGTGAATCGTTAGACTCATCAAACCGCACATCCACTGTTTCAACCATTTTATAATGAAAGAGATTGAAGACTCTGTAGGAGTGCGAATCCTTTCCATATCCAAGCATAAAACCCTCATGTGCTTTTGGTGCAAATTTTAAAGTGTGATGTGGATCCTTGATCCAGCACCTGGCACCAAATACTCTGAAGTAACTGACATTTGGCTTCTTGCCAGTAAGGAGCTCATAAGATGTCTTGTTCAGAAGCTTGTGAAGATAAACACGATTGATTGTATGGCATGCAGTATCAATGGCTTCAGGCCAGAATTTTCTTGGAGTCTTGTATTCATCAAGCATCGTTCGGGCCATCTCAATGAGTGTTCTGTTCTTGTGTTCGACGACGCCATTCTGCTGTGGCGTGTATGGGGCTGAGAATTCATGTGTGATGCCCAAGGTATCAAGATATGTATCAAGGCCAGTATTCTTGAATTCAGTGCCATTGTCACTTCTGATGTGCTTTATCTTGGCGCCATAGTTGTTCATTGCTCGATTGGCGAAGCGTCTGAAGACATCCTGCACTTCAGTCTTGTAGAGGATTATGTGCACCCAAGTATATCTACAATAATCATCAACAATAACAAAGCCATAGAGGCAAGCAATGGTAGTAAGAGTTGAGTAATGAGTGGGACCGAAAAGATCCATGTGGAGCAGTTCGAAGGGTCGAGTGGTTGTCATGATTGTCTTCGAGGGATGTTTGGCCCTCGTCATCTTCCCTGCTTCACAGGCACCACATAAGTGATCTTTCTTGAACTTGACGCCCTCAATGCCTATGACATGCTTCTTCTTTGCAAGGGTGTGGAGGTTCCTCATGCCAGCATGCCCTAGCCTTTGATGCCAGAGCCAGCATTCTGAAGCCTTTGCTAGAAGACATACGGCAAGCTGTGGTCCTGCCGAAAAATCTACCACGTACAAATCATCTTTCCGATACCCTTCAAACACTAGAGACTTGTCAGTTTCCATTAGTACAAGGCAACGATATTTTCTAAATATTACGATCATGTTCAAATCGTAAAGCATTGAGACAGACATTAAGTTGAAGCCAAGGGATTCAACAAGCATGACTTTATCCATGTGTTGATCCTTTGAGATTGCAACTCTACCTAGACCCAATACCTTACTTTTACCAGTGTCAGCAAATGTGATGTGACTCTTGTCGGATGGACGTAAGGTTGAGTCCATAAGAAGGCTTCTTTTGCCAGTCATGTGGTTGGTACACCCACTATCAATAATCCATTCTGAAGACACTGGTGTCGTACCCTTGGCACCGCGTGCCATGAAGCAGTAGGTAGGAGCGGAGTAGTCCTTGTCATTTGCATTAGTGTCGGTGATGAGGTCATTGTCTTCAGTGTTGAAGATGGACTGGGCAACGTATGATGTAGCCAAACTTGCGACGCCAGAATCGGACTCCTCCTCAGACTCCACCTCCGCCTCCTCAGAAGCGGACTCCTTTTCTGAATCCATTTCCTTGCCGACAAACGCACGTGCCTTGCGAGATGAGCTCTTCTTGTGTGATGAAGACTTTGAAAAAGACTTGGAAGAAGACTTTGAGTATTTCTTCTTCTTCTTGTCGTCAGAGTCATATTCCTTGCTCTTCTTCTTCTTTTTGTTCTCATTGTCCCACTGCGGACACTCAGAGATGAAGTGGCCAGGTTTTTTGCACTTGTGACATGTTTTTTTCTTGTAGTCATGAGCAAAAACTTCATCATTCCTTGAGCTTGATCGGGAAGACTTTCTGAAGCCTTTCTTCTTGGTGAATTTTTGGAACTTCTTCACAAGCATAGCAAGTTCCCTTCCAATGTTTTCAGGATCATCAGAACTGCTGTCAGATTCTTCTTGAGATGAGGAGACAGCTTTTGCCTTCAAGGCACGAGTTCGCCCATAGTTTGGACCGTAGATATCTCTTTTCTGAGAAAGCTGAAACTCATGTGTGTTGAGCCTCTCAAGTATGTCAGACGAATCGAGTGTCTTGAAATCAGGACGTTCTTGAATCATCAAGGCTAGGGTGTCAAACGAACTGTCAAGTGATCTCAGTAGTGTCTTGACGACTTCATGCTTGGTGATCTCAGTAGCGCCAAGGGCTTGAAACTCATTCGTGATGTCAGTGAGTCAATCAAATGTGAGCTGGACATTCTCATTGTCATTTCTCTTGAAGCGGTTGAAGAGGTTGCGAAGGACACTGATTCTCTGGTCTCTCTGGGTTGAGACGCCTTCATTGACCTTGGAGAGCCAGTCCTAGACTAGCTTAGATGTTTCCAAAGCACTCACGCGGCCATACTGTCCTTTGGTCAGATGACCACAGATGATATTCTTGGCAGTAGAGTCCAGTTGAACGAACTTCTTGACGTCAGCAGTAGTGACACCTTCTCCAGCCTTGGGAACGCCGTTCTTGACGACATACCATAGGTCGACGTCAATGGCTTCAACATGCATGCGCATCTTATTCTTCTAGTAGGGATATTCAGTTCCATCGAAGACGGGGCACGCAGCGGAGACTTTGATTATCCTGCAGTCGACATAGCTAAAACTCTAGGTGGTTAAACCGAATCACACAGAACAAGGAAGTACCTTGCTCTGATACCAATTGAAAGTGTGTTATATCGACTAGAGGGGGGTGAATAGGCGATTTTTATGAAAATCTTCAAAACGTGGAAGTTATGAAGACAAACGATAGAAATAAACCTATTACCCTGCAGTGAAAGGTAGACTACACTAGGCAAGCCATAGTCAAGTATTCAATAAAGTGAAATCACAATGACTAATAGCAGCAATGTAGTAAGGATCAGGTAGGAAGATATTATGAAGCCAAACAAAACACGCAGTCACTCAGTGAAGATAAAAGATAGTGCAATCATACAATGACTTCACAAGGAGTAACAGTACGTAAAGAGAAGGAAAGGATGAAACCAGTGACTCGTTGAAGACAATGATGTGTTGGACCAGTTCCAGTTGCTGTGACAACTGTACGTCTGGTTAGGGCGGCTAGGTATTTAAATCTGAGAACACACAGTCCCGGACACCCAGTCCTGAACACGCAGCTCAGGACATCCAGTCCTCACCGTATTCCCCTTGAGCTAAGGTCACACAGACCTCGCCCAATCACTGGAAAGTCTTCAAGGTAGACTCCCAAACCTTCACAGACTTCGTTCACCGGCAATCCACAATGTCTCTTGGATGCTCAGAACGCGACGCCTAACCGGCTGGAGGATTCACAGTCCTCAAGTGTAATAAGTCTTCAGATCACACAGACAAGAAGACTTAAGTGATGCCTAATTCTCTTTGGCTCTGGGTGGTTAGGGCTTTATCCTCGCAAGGAATTCTCTCTCAAAGGCTTCGAGGTGGGTTGCTCTCAAACGACAAAAGCCGTATACTAACACTGAGCAGCCAACCGTTTTTGGTTGTAGGGGGTGGGCTATTTATAGCCACTAGGCAACCCGACCTGATTTGTCCGAAATGACCCTGGGTCACTAAGGAACTGACACGTGTTCCAACGGTCAGATTTCAAACTCACACGGCAACTTTACTTGGGCTAAAGCAAAGCTGACTTGTCCGACTCTGGACAAGATTCGCTCTCATAGTCTTCACTCGAAGACATAGGTTTTGGTTAAGCATCACTTCAGTCATTCTGACTGGTTCTTTTGGACCCCACTTAACAGTACGGTGGTTCCTATGACTCAACAAAGAAGAAGAAAAAGAACTACGAAAGATCTAAGTCTTCGAGCTCCATAGGCTTCATGCGATGTCTTCTCTTGTCATAGTCTTCAATGTGAATATCTTCATATACCACCCTTGACATCAATGTCTTCATACATTTTTAGGGGTCATCTCTGGTAGGAAAACCGAATCAATGAGGGACTTCTACCTGTGTTATCCTGCAATTCTCACAAACACATTAGTCCTTCAACTAGGTTTGTCGTCAATACTTCAAAACCAACTAGGGGTGGCACTAGATGTACTTACAGTTGCATGTTGGGTGCTCCCTCTGTATTTCTTTTTTTGTACCATTGTACGCATTTTCGGGTTTAGATGAGTTTTTTCGGGGGTTTTCGATTGTTCGATTTACGCCTGGTATTCGCTAGGTTTTGGAGTAAAAAATGAGGGAAAATTTCTTTTTTTGGAAAAAAATTCTGCATCCAGTGGAGTAAAATTTCGATTTACGCCCAGCTCCATTTTTTCCTAGTTTTGTTGTAAAAAAAGTTGGTCAAAATCTATTAACATTGGATCTACTTTCGAAAATCTTGGCGCGAGAAATCCAACAATGAAAACGATTCGACGCACGATTCAAGAAATAAAATATAAAAAAACAAATCTATGAAAAACGGGAAAAAAATCTTCCATGTTGTGTCAAGTGGCATACATGAAGTGCGACATTTGTCGCAAAACCGGCGCACACCCCCACTCCGAGCTGGGCCGGCCCGTTTTAGCATTTTTTTTCTGTTAGAACTACAAAAACGCGGGAATGATGAGTCAAATCAGGTACCTCTTGTACTCAATTAAGTTGACTAACCACCAGGCCACAATGCCCTTTTATAATAACAACCCCCTTTTATTCTATTTCAACTTTCTTTTCTTTTTCTTTTTTCTTTTTATTTTTCTTTTTTCTTAACTTTCTGAACTTTTCGAAAATCCATGAACTTTTTAAAAAATTGAAAAAAGAAAATTCAAAATCAATGATTTTTTTTCAAATTTATGATTTTTTTAAGAATTGATGAACTTTTTTCAAAGTCAATGAAATTCTTCTCAAAATTGATGAACTTTATTCGAATTTGTGTCCTTTTAAAAAAATTATGAACTTTTTCAAAATTGAAGAATATTATTTGAAATTTGTGCAATTTTCCAAAATCCATGATTTTTTTAATTTTTGTGAACTTTTTGTCAAAATCGATGAACTTTATTCAATTTTTTGTGAAATTTTTCCAACTTGATGAAATTTTTAAAAAATTTACGAACTTTTTTTCAAAAATAAATAAACTGTTTTCAAATTTTGTAAAGTCTTTTTCAAAATCGATGAAATTTTTTCTAATAGCGCTGAACTTTTCTCAATTTTGAACCTTTTTATAAATTGATGGTTTTTTAATTTGTTTTTCTTCAAATGGATGAACTCTTTTTATATAATTTTCATGAAACTTTTTTGATTGCACAATTTTTCCTATAAGTATTAGAAAACCTTCCGGTTTATTTCTACCAGGCCAACAGCAAAAAAAATGAAGAAAAAGGTCTGTGGCCGAGCGAGCGAACTGAACAGAGGAAGCAAAGCGCGTTGCTCGGCGCGGCCTACTCAGGCGCACGTGAGCGCCGGTTCGTTCCAGTGCGCGGAAGGCGCCGTATAGGAGCTCCTACCCCTCTACTAGTTTTTTTTAACATAGTACGGACTAAATGTTCATATAATGATATAAACACGCATACACTCACCCCTCTACTACTGATTTCAGACCCCTCCTGGAGCACCGGTTGCTACAACCAGTTGGGCTTAATTTCTATTGTGCTAGGGGACAGGGTTAGTACCTTAGTATACCTTTGTACTTATGGGTCAAATTGGGCTTGCACAAAAGCGCTAAAACTCTTGCAACTCGGTGCATTTGGGCATATTCTGGCTCTGGCTCCTCTGCTCGTCCAGTTTCCTTTTCTTAAGAAAGCTAATCGTTTATTAATAGTCACACACCGCTTTTTTAACATCAAATCATACATCTTATATACATGGAGCTTGTAATCAATTGTAGAAAAACGCTTATAGGGATAGTTAGTTAGCGGCGCCGCACACTTTTCGGACGTCGGTGCTATTTTCGCGAAATAGCTGCGACATCGCAAATTTCGCCAGCGCTACCGACTTACAGGTACCGTAGACGTGCAACTATTTGACAACGTCGCTAGTTGGTGGGCCCTGGCAGATGGAGTACGACATAAGTTCTAGTGGCGTCTATGGTCCCAACGTCATTAATTTGCAACAAATTATTGGTGTTGGTAGTCCGTTCGAGCACCAAAGTCTTTTCATCGTGTGCTATTTTACGGCAGAAAATTGCAGCGCCCTCTTTCATTTCTCTCCAAATACCCTCTCAGCCTCCTCTTCCATGCGGCCCCTTCGTCGCAACCCTACCCAAAATCCACGTTTTCGTCACCTCTCCTTGCCTCCCCTGAGCGGCACCACGACCGTGCGCTGACACTGATGTGCACATCCACCCGGCCACTGATACGTCTTCAACATATCTATTTTTTCAAACACTTTTGCTTTTGTTTTAGACTCTAATTTGCATGATTTGAGTGAAAATAAACTGGTCCGACGATATTTTTAGCAGAACTATCATGTTGTTTGTGCAGAAATAAAAATTCTTGGAATTATACGGGAATTTTTAGAAAATAATAAAAAATACTGAAGGAAAAAAGTACCGGAGAGGGGCAAGGGTGGCCGCATGGATAGGTGGAGCTGGCACCCCCCAGGCCATGCCAGGTATCCATGTGGGGCCCTGAGCATCCTCTTGACCTAATTCCGATGCTATATATTCACCTCCTCATGAAAAAATTAGATAAAAAGTTTTATCACGTTTTACGATATGGAGTCGCCGCCACCTCCTGTTCTTCGTCGGGATCCCTAATCTGGAGTCCTTTATGGCTCCAAAGAGAGGGAATCGTCATCGTCGTAATCACTAACTCTTCTCCATGAACAATTTCATGATGTTCACAATAATGCAAGAGTAATCCCATTGTATGCATACTGGAGGTAGATTGGGTAGGATAAGATTTCTTATGTAATTGTGTCAATTTGTTAGTCCTTAATTCCTAATATCCACTATGTTCTAAGATTGACGTTGCTATGATTTTGATATGCTTAATGCTTGTCACTAGGAACCCTCAGATTTGAATCTATTATGTTTCCATGAATATATGTGAGTTCTTGATCATATCTGCAAGTTGTATGCATCTGTTATTGTTCTGAAGCAGTAGATCCCAAGGTGACAATAATTAGGATACTCTCCGGAGAAGACTGTAATTTAAGGAGTTCATGTGTTCACTATGTGTTAATGCTCTGTGTCAGTTCTCTATTAAAAGGAGTGTCTTAATTATCCTTAGTTTCCATTAGGACCCCGATGTCATGGGAGGGTAGGAAAAAAGAAGTTATGCAAGTTATTATCGCAAGCACATATGACTATATATGAAATACATGCTCTAGGTTTGTATCGCTCTAGGTTGTAACCATTGCATATTGAATCTCATATGAACATCCCATCACTACTTCATGCCTATGCTTTTTTGCTATTGCCTTTGATAAAGTTAGTATTGCCCTGCTTGCTACAAACTTGTTACCATTGTTGATGTTGTTACTGTTAGTCTACTATCACTATTATCATATTATTGTGCTAAAAATAAATTGTTGCAAGGATGTGATCTCTCATGTATGGTTGAATTGATAACTCAAATGCTGACGCTTATATATATTCTTGTTTTGAATCAATAAATTTGAGTGAAATAATACTCTTGAAGACTGTTGCGATCCCCTATACTTGTAGGTCATCAAGACTATTTTTTTTGTGCCGTTGCCGAAGAGTATAGCTCTATTTATTAAGTTCACTTGGGACTCAATTATCTGTTGTAATTTATATTTTCTATGAAGAACCTTAGAGATTCTAAAACTAAGATCATACCCTCTAAGAGTAGAGGAGGTAAGAAACTGTCAAACTAGCTCTACGCTTGATTCACCTTTTGTTTTGGGTCAACTTGTGACACCAACACCACATGCTTTACATTATGATATGTCACACATAGTAGGCACTTCTTCACTTATGCATGATACTTGTGATGATCCTTCTAGCTTGCTTGATAATACTGCGCCACTTGGTGACTTACTTGATGCTCATATTGCTAAAGATAAAGAAATGGAAACTTCTAAAAATTATGAATCTCTTGTTACTCCTAGTGCTCCTATTAGAGAAAGAATATCTGATGTGCCTAATCTTGATTATGTGTTTGATGAGGGGATAACTAGGGGGTTTATGGCTTATGATACTAATAGTGGTGTAGAGGGCTTGATTGCTATACTTAAGGAGAAAGCTATGAATAAGATGGTGAAATTTGATCCTAAGTTTGCTACTTTTCCTATTTTTGTCATTTATAATGATTATGAATTCTCTATTGATCCTAAACTTATTACTTTAGTAGAGTCTGATACTCCCTCTATAAAGAAATATAAGATCGTTTAGATCACTAAAGCAGTGATTTAAACGCTCTTATATTTCTTTACGGAGGGATTACTTTTCATGGTTATGAGTCTAAAAAGGTTATTGCACACTTGACTAAATTGAATGATATTGCCACCCTGTTTGCTCAAGCGGAAAAGATTCGATACTATTATATCCTAAAGTTATTTTCTTTCTCATTAAAGGGTGATGCTAAAGTGTGGTTTAATAATCTTGCTCCTGACTGTGTACGTAGTCCCCAGGATATGATCCATTACTTTAATAAAAATATTATCCTGCTCATATGAAACAAGTTGCCTTGCAGGATATATACAACTTTAAGAAACTTGAAGAAGAAGGTCTCTCTCAAGTTTGGGGGAGGCTTGTCACATTACTTAATGCTTTGCCAGATTATCCTGTCAAAAAGAATGAAATTCTTGATATCTTTTATAATGGACTAACTGTTGAATCTATGGACTACCTAGATAGTTGTGCTGGTTGTAGAGAAAGCTCAGGAATTATCGATTAACTTACTAGAATGTCGATGATTAGACACTTCCCATACCACCACCTAAGTCAACTCCAAAGAAGTGGGATATTATATTCCTCGGTCATGAAGATATGCAAGAAGCTACGAAATTAGTAAAGCCAAGGATGTAAATAATTTACCTCATGTTGAAGATATACATGGACTTGACCTTCCAAAACAACACTTGATTTGTTGTGCTCTTTTCTCCTTGGTAGGTTAGAGACGGTTGGAAGTTTAAACAATTGATGTTTTTTCACCTTATTTGTCCTTGGGTAGGTGAGCCTATTAGATCTACAAAAAGATGGTTTTTTTGTCCTTGTATCTCAATAGTATATCAGAGACAGTGAAACTTTAAACAACAATTAAATTTCCTAAGCTTGTTTGACCTTGGGTGGGCCAATCCATTCGACTACAATAACTTTGAGAAATATTCCTAAAAAGATTATAAAGTATTTATTTTCAATTTCTAGACAGACGTGGGTAGCCAATATAAATGGGCTAACCCTCTGTCCCAACGAGAAAGGTGAGTCGAGTAAGTAGAAGCAAGCTTGCCCAGTTGTCGGCATCTTGACTCGAATCAACAATGCTTCCACCATGTTAATTCTCGGTCGATAAGTAAGTCATAAGATTTCTTGCCTCGAGGGTGTCTTCTTAACTATATATTATACATGGAAAATTATTATACCATGCACCGAACAATGTGTTCATAGTATGAATTTAACTGAATGTTGTTCAACTTTCAAGAGGATCTCGAAAGATGTCTCATTCCCTTTGTTGTTCAATCCTGATACACCTACTAGCTACCATGGTTCGGCTGGCCACGGTGTGCAGCTCACGTCCACAACCAATTGCAATGCGATGCCAAACTGGGGATATCATGGCACCCCAACAACTAACACACGTGGTGCCAAGTGATGGAGGAGATAGAGGAGAAAGCTCATATGCTATAGTGATGCATTGCCACAGTATTAGTGTTGGGTTGGTCGATGTGTTGTGGTTAATTAAACATTCTTATGATGAATCATAACATGTTTAAAGAATCTGGATCAAGTAGAGAGACATCTTTTACAAGTTGTTACATTAAGTATTGCTGACTGCAACATGAGCATGAAAAACACTATTGTTTTGTTTGTGTGATAGACACACGGAGGGAAGAGGTCGCTTATACTTTCACTATGTTTCCTTGTATAGTTGCCATAGACTATAGAGGCACAGTTGAATCTTAGCAGGTGATCTGCTGATTCTTACATGAGTAGATTTAGATGAAGTGTAGATCATGCATTTGACTACAATGCTTTTTTCCACCAAAGACCATGCATTTATTTAGACTAACCTCAAAACTGGGTTACATGTATTTGACAACCGCCTCCCTCTGCCGTAGGATTCCATATGGTCATGCTATTTTGAGAGAGCAATAGTTAACATTCATCAAGTCGACAAATCTAGATTTCACTGATACACTTCTAGTTTTTGCCTTTGACTGATGGTTACTAAATGATGCACCAACTAGATCCAACTAATCAACTTATCACTGGTTAGTGACAGCCAGGAAAATAACCAATGTGGTAGAGTAGGAGGGAAATGCACACGAGGTATGTCGTGTAGTGATTCTTGCTATTCGTGGATTGTCGGTAGTTCCTGGTGCCTCATATGCCTACACCTATCCTTTCAAATCCCTAGTTTGTAATTCCATTATAAGGAAATGAGATGATAAACAATTTGTTCATGTTTGGCTTAGGGAAGGCTCGTTTTATAGAAGACTTGGGGTACATGGTAGAGGTAGTGACATGAAGTCATTGCTTCTTTAGAGTAGGAGGGAAATGCACACGAGGTATGTCGTGTAGTGATTCTTGCTATTCGTGGATTGTCGGTAGTTCCTGGTGCCTCATATGCCTACACCTATCCTTTCAAATCCCTAGTTTGTAATTCCATTATAAGGAAATGAGATGATAAACAATTTGTTCATGTTTGGCTTAGGGAAGGCTCGTTTTATAGAAGACTTGGGGTACATGGTAGTGGTAGTGACATGAAGTCATTACTTCTTTGTTTGGTCAATAGGTAAGATTTCCTTGGTTATGAGCTTGATCCTTGGTAGGTAAAAGCCCATGTGATATTAAACCAAACACTTGATTTGTTGTGCCATTTTATCCTTCATAGGTCAGAGATAATGAGAAACGAGAGTTTTTTTAGCTTATTTGTCCTTGGGTAGGTAAGAAGTGAGATCTTGAAACAAAAGATGAATATGTTGTGGATGTTGTTGTCGGTAGGCTAGGAGTAAAATGCATAAAACCACCACTTTACAAAATGTGACACTTTGCACCCCACTGAAAAAATGACACTGGCAAAAAGCACTAATTCGTTTTGTGAGCGTGTTTTGACGTGGCCGATTGTGAGCAAACCGACAGCGGTGGACGGCGCACCACTAATGTCCATTAACTCTCGTGTCTGAAGCGATTGGGCAGGCCCTCACTCCCATCCCTCACTCCCATTCATCTCCCTCTATCCCTCTTCTCTCTCTCACTGGCATGGCGGTGGTGGCGGCTCCTGATCCATCAGTGAGGGAGTGGTGGATCAAGGCATGGTGAACATAGCCACTCACCTTGGCTGGCAGGCGTGGCAGGGAGCAACCGCGTTGAGGAGGAAGATTGTGCGGCCACAAGATATTCATCCATTACAGAGTTTTCATCGTCGCTACATTTGGAGCAAAATTCGTTGAGCTATTGTTAAGTGGTGCTGATCCAGCCCTTGGTGAGTTGTCTCCCTCTCTCTAGTACCAATTTTTTTGTGGAATTCTAGGGTTCCAGATCTGGAAACAAGGTTTTGCTGGAATTCTAGAAGATTTTGTTGTTAACTGAATCTTGTTGTGAAATTATGCAATTAACTGAATCTTGCTGCTTGTCACTGAACCTAGGTATTAATTGAATCTTAATGTTTGTGACCGAACCTAGTTGTTGACAGAATCTAGGTGTTAAGTGAATCATTGTTTCCTGTCACTGAACCTAGGAGTTGAGTGAATCATTGTTGCATGTCACTGAACCTAGGTCTTCAGTGGATTATTGTTGCCTATCACTGAGCCTAGGTGTTAAGTGAATGCATGCGGTTAACTGAATCGGTTCACAACAGATTTAGTTAGCTAAATGAACGCAGTTAACAACTAGGTTCACAACAAGATTCAATTAACTGAATTAATGCAGTTAACTTAATCAAATAACAACAAGATTCAGTTAACTGGATATGAATGCAGTGAACTGAATCAGATCACCGCAAGATTCAATTAGCTAAATGAATGCAATTAACAACTAGGTTCACAACAAGATTCAGTTAACTGAATCAGATCACAACAAAATTCAGTTAACTGAATGAATGCAGTAAATTGAATCAAATCACAACAAGAACTGAATCTTTACTGTTGTCACTGAATTTTCATGGCCTCTCATTCCAGAATTTTAGAGTTTGCAAATGGTTAATTATTCTAGGGGTAGTTACTTCACTGATTGATAGATGTAGTTGAATTATTCTTGTGGACTGAATGGAACTAACACTAAATGCCACTACTGAAATTTGCAGAGTGTTCTGCAGTTCGTACATGAGTTAATTTTGGGTTGAGTGATGCAGTGGACAAGTTGACCATGGAAGGAGTGAATTAGCATACATGGGTTTAAGTGATTTGACTGATGTGAAGTGTGAGTAGGTGTGCTCAATTTAATGTTCAAACTATGTTGATTAAAGGCAGCAAGTGTCCCTAGCTAGGAGAGAACTTGCAATATTCAGACTTGCAATGTTCAAATTTTATTCAATCAAACTATACTGGTAGGAAAGAACTATAGTAAGCTGACTGGAAAAAGTTTGCGACTTAGATTTTTTTGACATTTTATCTTTGCATTGGCACCTACAACACAACTATAGTTCTTTGCATTGACACCTACAACACCATAATGATCACAAAGATTCAGCTACTATGAGAACAAACATCCAGAAACCATGACCACAAACATTCGGATAAATGGATAGATATCATAGTAGCCAAGTTCAGAAACCATGACCATAGACATTCAGATAGATAAATAGATAGATATCATAGTAGCTAAGTAAGAAACCATGACCATAGACATTCAGAAAGCACACCTAGTGATCTGCCTGCTGCAGAAATTAAGTTCAAAAACTAAGTTCTTCAGACACTAAGTTCAGAAACTAACTGAACCCAATATATGGTTCAGATCTTGCTGTAGAAATTAAGTAAGACCTAAGTGCTACTCGCATCAAACTCACTCTTGCCACAGCTTCAGAAGACGGAGTGATCGACAGACTGGCCCCATGATGCAGAGCTGCTTATTCTTCCTCCTCATGCTGCTTGAGTCTGTCTCCACCTCCACCTGTTGCTGCTCCATCTGGGGCGCCTCCACATGCACCTTCTGCTCCATCTACGGCGGCTCCATCTCCATCAGAGGAGCGAGGGGTAGCACTGGCACCACCCTGTCGAGCGCGTAGTCCACGCGGAGTTGGTCACGGTTCTGGTACATGTACCAACGTGCCCTTTGGAATGGATCCGAGAAATCCCTGGCCTCCCCCATCGCCCAGACCAGGTTCTCGGTCAATGGGCGGTGGAGGTCTGGCAATCGGGCATACTCATGGTTGGGGGCCGCCCTCACTGCGCGTGCATGATTCTTGAGGATGGCAACGCTGGCGTACCAGGTGCTAACCTCGCACGCATAGGAGAGCTTGGTGTTGTCGCCGTCGAAGATCTCCTATAGCGCCTCGTCCTATCCGATGCCAAATGCCATGGCGCAATGGAGGTTTTCTTTGCTTTGGGTGGAAAGGAAGAAGTTGGATGGAGAAGAGCGATGGAGAGTGGTGGTTATCTATGCAAGGAGGGTGAATGTGAACGAATGCACTGTATATGTGTGAAGACTGGGGTTTTCTGGAGAAAACTAACGGCACAGTCAATCGATCAAACTAGCACTGCGTTTTTATAGAAGAATCGAACGAGCAGAGCCTGGCCCAGCAGCCCAGCCCAGCAAACGATCGGACGCGCCCAACCCAGCCCACCAAAGGATCGCACGCGCCTAGCCCAGTAGCTTCGTCCCGAGCGAAGAAAAAGACAGCCATCAATGCCCGTTAGCGCCTCGCCGTCACCGTTGTCGGCCCGCGAGTGATCGGCCACGTCAAAACACACTCATTTTTTCGTTCAGTGTTTTTCGCCACTGTCATTTTCGGTGCAGTGCAAAGTGCCATGTTTTATAAAGTGGTGATTTTATGAGAGTTATGATGCTAAAATGGTGGTTTTATGTATTTTACTCGTAGACTAGAGACAATAAGAATTGTAAAGAAATTAAATCCCTCCATCATAGGTGAGAAAAAGCGAGTTGAGTAAGTACAACCGAACTTGCCCAGTTATCAACATCTTCTGACTCGAATCGACAGTGCTCCCAGAGTGTTAATTATTCTATCCATTGTCTCGACCAATAAATAAGTCACGAGTTTACTTGCCTTGGGGATGTCTTCTTTTTTATTACTATATGCGAAAAAATATTGTACCATACATCGAACAATGTGTTTCTACATAGTTTAACAGAATGTTGTTCAACTTTAGAAAATACCTCAGAAGATGCCTCCTTCTCGTTGTTGTTCAATCTCGATACACCTACCAGCTACCATGGTTCGATGGGGCCACGGCGTGCAGCTCACGCTTTTTCTTAACAGAGTCGTACTCGGGGTGTGCGCCCCGACTCTGATCTATTTAACCGTGAATTACGATGATAGTCAAGTCATTGTGGATAATATGACTGTTTTATAGAAAAGAGAACGAGCGATGTGTGAACAGGACATGTCATGTTGGACATTGTATGAAAGACGGGACTTTGCTCGAAGTGAAATAATTCGCTAAGTCCTGTTTGAATGTCAGTAGTATTCAGGCTTCGAATTTAGAATTGAAGTTGAGGTTTTTTTTTTTTTGTGAATTCTATTGTTCAGATGTTCTTAGAATTGAGAACTGATTTGAAGACCCTTTCACGGTGTTGACGTTCAACTAACACATGCAAATGAGCAATGCTACACCTATGACTATTAAGTCTTACAGGATTTATGTAAGGGCAATTCCAACGCGCCGACTCAGACGGATGCGAAATTTGTCTGCTCTTTTGTTCGTAATGGTTAGCCGACCAGAAGCACATGTCCGTTTTTTTATTTGGGTCGACCGTGCACCCAACACGACAGACGCATAGTCCGTGTGGTCTTAAGGAAATGAAGCACCCATAAAATATTTAAATTTAAAACATAATTAAATGTTAAAATTTAAATCGACAGCGGCCAGAGTCCACTTCACATATAATTAAACATTAATAAAAACTAAAAAAATCCACCTTCCAGCCACCCCAGCCCGCAGCCCTAGGCATCGCCCTCATCGTCGGGCCGGCTAGGTCGAAGAAGGGCGACGGTGGCGGAGCCCGCCGGAAGGCCTGTTGGTACTTGGCCAGCGCCTCCTGCTCCGGCGTCTGCTGTGTGGCACGTGCTCCTCCTACTTACGCTCCAGCTGCAAGTGTCGCTTCGCTTCGGCCCGCTCCTTTGCCAGCGGGCCTTCCACTGTTGGAAGTAGGTCGTCTCCTGCTCCTCGATCGCGCCCAGCCAGATGGGCGGCGTGTTGACCCACTCCCGCGCGACGCAAATCCCACTGGTACCTCTCCGTTGGGGCGAGTGGTGCTTTCATGGGCTCCGTGGGCTCGTGCTTGGGCGTCACGGGTGCAGTCAGTGACGGTGGCGGTGGAGGGTAGACATAGTCCCCCCTCCCCCTCCCCCGCCATTGAGAGCTGGAGCACCTCCTCGAGGCCAGGCCACCCGATACAAGACCGCGTTGGATGACAAAATACGTCCGGACCACGCAGTTCAGACGATTGCAGGCTGTTTGAGTGTCTGCATTGGAGATGCCCTTAGGCACCCTCATTTTGTGCCTCCTTTTCAATATTCTTTTATTCATAGTGTAATTTCTTTTCAGATCGCTGCTATTTTGCGTGTAAGCTGGCATGCATGTTGTCCGCAAAAATCGCATGCTATATATGCTCCCCAAGGACTTTGAGGAGGGTTACCGGACCAATGTCAAGAATCATTAAATACGCTTTGATTTCTGCAAATAAGGCAACCAAGTGCTACTAAAGCTCGTACGCAACAGTGATGCACCGCAACTTGGCAGACGTGTCGTGGTTAATCAAAAATTCTTGTGATGAAACATAACATGTTTACAGTGTCTGGATCAAGTAGAGAGATCTATTGCAAGTTGTTGTTATGTAAAGCGTTTCTGACTGTAACATGATCATGAACAACTATGATTTTGTTTTCCCCGCAAAAAAAAAAAAAACTATGATTTTGTTTGTGTGACAGACACAAGGAAGGAGGACGCCGCTTCTGCTTTCACTATGTCTCCTTGTATAGTTGCCATAGACTATAGAGGCACGGTTGTATCTTAGTAGGTGATCGACCGATTCTTGCATGAGTCTATTTGGATGAAGTGTACATCTTGCATTTGACTATAGTGCTTTTTCCCAACAAAGATTGTGCATTTATTTACACTTAACAAATACGTGACACACATGAACAACTAACCTCAAAAGCAGATTGTTTGAATTTGACAACCGCCTGCCTAAGCTGCAAGAGGCCCTTTGGTTATGCTACTCTGAGAAAGCTATAGTTAACATTCATCAAGTCTACATACTTAGATTTCACTGATACCTTTCTTTCTCATCGCCGTGACTGACGGTCATTAAACGATGCACCAACTTGATCCAGCTCATCAATTTATCACTGAACAACGACCGCCAGGAAAATAACCAATGTGGTAGAGTAGGAGGGATAGGCACGCGAGCTATATCGTGTAGCGATTCTTGTAATTCGCTGATCATCGGTAGTTCCTGGTGCCTCATATGCCTACACCTATCATTTCAAATCCCTAGTGTGTAGCTACCACTGGTAGTTCCTTGTGCCTCAAACCCGTGGTGTGCATACATCAAAAAGCACGATTTTTAAAATGAATAGGTCCACTATAAGGAAATGAGATGATGAACAATATGTTCATGCATAGCTTAGGGAAGCCTCGTTTCTTATAAAAGACGTGGATACATGGTAGTGGTAGTGACATGAATTCACTGGTTCTTTGTTTGGTAAATAGCTAAGATTTCCTTGGTTATGAGCTTGATTCATGGTAGGTAACAGCTTATGAGATATTAAAACAAAGGCTTGGTTTGTTGTGCTCTTTTCACCTTTATACGTTAGAGAGAAGAGAACTTTAAACAAATGATGGGTTTTTCGAGCTTCTTTGTCCTTGGGTAGGTACGAGTATGTGAGATCTTAAAACAAAAGATGAATTAGTTGTGAATGGTCCTCCTCGGTAGGCTAGAGACAACGAGAACTTTAAAAACAATTAAATTTCTGGATTTGTCTGTCCTTCGGTAGGCTAGCCTATTCAACTGGGAAAGCTTTAAACAAACAATAAATTTCCTAAACTTTTTTATAAAGCATTGACCTTCAATTTCTACAGACACAGCCAGCCAGCATAAAAGGGCTAACCCTCCATCCTCGATGAGAAAAAGCGAGTTGGGCAAGTAGAACCAGACTTACCCAGTTGTTAGCATCTACTCACTCGAATTGCCAGTACTTCCACCGTGTTAATTAGACTATCCATCATCTCGACCGAATAAACCATGAGTTTATTTGCCTTGAGGATGTCTTCCTAATTATTAGTATATGCGAAAAATTATTGTACCATACATCGAACAATGTGTTTTTACATAGTTTAACAGAATGTTGGAACATCACAGAAGATGCCTCCTTCTCTTTGTTGTTCAATCTTTATACACCTACCAGCCACCATGGTTCGATGGGGCCACGGAGTGCAGCTCATGCTTAACAGAGTTGTACTGGGGTGTGCGCCCCCATTCTCATCCATGTAACAATGGATGACGTTGAGAGACAAAAGTCATTATGGATAATATGAGTACTAAACTGACTTGGTTTGGCAAAAAAGAAAAATAGTGATCTTTGAACAGGACATATCACGTGGACATTGTGTGCAAGAGCAAGACGGGACTTTGCTCGAAGTGAAATAATTCACTAAGACCACGTTTGGATGTCAGTATTCAGGCCCATGGTCACTTTCAACTAACACATGGCACTGGCTACAAACAGAGCAACTGACCTAATGATCTCCATTGTTGCTGAGTCGACCAGACTCCGAGAATGGGCACTTGAATGGTCGGTCCCTCCGTCATGTGGTGAGGAGGAATGCTTTGGTCATGTCGAAATTCACCGAGCTGCTTGGACCTGGCCGGTCGCAGTCGAAGTGGAAAAGCAGGCTGGCAAGCGGGAGCCCTAGGCTGGCAAGGCCCAACACCATCCCCAGGAACATCCTACGGCCGACGCCGAATGGCAGGAGCGTCAAGTCGGCACCTCGAACTGTTCCGCGCTGTTGCACAAGCATTTACTCTAGTAGTGTAATATCGAGACAAAAACAATTTTAACTGAAATCACGTGAGTTATTTTCAAACGGAGGAGAAACAAAATCTTAATTATATCCCTAGAAAAACGGGCACGGTCTTCACTTCGATGGGACACGCAAATAAAAAGATTGCCACGGGCCACGATTTGGATGAGCAGTAACTGCTTGACCAGTCGTGGGTAGTGCCGCTTCGATAAGGTTGTCAGGCTAGAAAAGCACTATTCACACATATGCGACCGGCCTTCGAGGCTAAGTAACCCCACGCCTTCGGGAGTTGGGAGAGTTCGGCTAAGCAGTGGTCGAAGAACGCCATTCCTTTGAAAAATGGTTTATAGTATCCTTTAAAGGGAAGGAATCTTGAATTACAAGAGAAGGCGAACTCGTTTGTCGAGCCAAGGACTCCGGGTCGGAAGTTATTTACACCAAGGAGGTCATCCTTGGCGTAGAAGACCAGTTCGGGGGCTACTGACGGTGTTCTAGACTAAGGGGTACTAACCTAATCGGCCCGTAGTCCTCGGGATGGGCCAGTGGACCCTCATTCCTATCAAGGTGGACTCCGGAAGCTGCACGCGTGAATGCGACCAAGACTACCTCTGTCGAAGACTTGACATATACTCCAAGACATCTCCTGCCGCCTCCATGCGATCCCCTGGATACCGACCATGTAACCCTAGATGCCCCACCTGGCATGTATATAAGCCAAGGGATTTAGCCCATAGAGGGGACCGAATCACAACTGCATTCACCTAGCCCTAGAGTTAGAACACAACTTACGGTCTCGAGGTAGATCAAGCTTATACTCGATACATCTCCATCAATACAAATAAGAGCAGGATGTAGGGTTTTACCTCCATCAAGAGGCCCCGAACCTGGGTAAACATCATCTCCCTTGTTCCTGTTACCACAAATCCGAGATCCACAACTCGGGACCCCCTACCCCGAGGTTTGCCGGATTTCACACCGACACCGCGCTTGGTAGGCCAGAGGTGGAGCTGGTCGTCCATGGCGCCAGAGATGACCGATGTGGTGGGTGTCGGGCTGATGTCTACTACACAACCTTCTTCTTGTAGACGTTGTTGGGCCTCCAAGTACAGAGGTTTGTAGGACAGTAGCAAATTTCTCTCAAGTGGATGACCTAAGGTTTATCAATCCATAGGAGGCGTAGGATGAAGATGGTCTCTCTCAAGCAACCCTGCAACCAAATAACAAAGACTCTCTTGTGTCCCCAACACACCCAATACAATGGTAAATTGTATAGGTGCACTAGTTTGGTGAAGAGATGGTGATACAAGTGCAATATGGATAGTAGAGAATGGTTTTTGTAATCTAAAAATATAAAAACAGCAAGGTAACGAATGATAAAAGTGAGCGTAAACGGTATTGCAATGCGTTGAAACAAGGCCTAGGGTTCATATTTTCACTAGTGCAAGTTCCATCAACAATAATAACATAATTGGATCATATAACTATCCCTCAACATGCAACAAAGAGTCACTCTCAAGTCACTAATAGCGGAGAACAAACGAAGAGATTATGGTAGGGTACGAAACCACCTCAAAGTTATCCTTTCTGATCAATCTATTCAAGAGTCCGTAGTAAAATAACATGAAGCTATTCTTTCCGTTCATCTATCATAGAGTTCGTACTAGAATAATACCTTAAGACACAAATCAACCAAAACCCTAATGTCACCTAGATACTCCGATGTCACCTCAAGTAACCGTGGGTATGATTATACGATATGCATCACACAATCTCAGATTCATATATTCAAACCAACACAAAGTACTTCAAAGAGTGTCCCAAAGTTTCTACCGGAGAGTCAAGGCGAAAACGTGTGCCAACCCCTATGCATAGGTTCATGGGAGGAACCCGCAAGTTGATCACCAAAACATACATCAAGTGGATTACATGATATCCCATTGTCACCACAGATAAGCACGTGCAAGACATACATCAAGTGTTCTCAAATCCTTAAAGACACAAGCCGATAAGATAACTTCAAAGGGAAAACTCAATCCATTACAAGAGAGTAGAGGGGGAGAAACATCATAAAATCCAACTATAATAGCAAAGCCCGCGATACATCAAGATCGTATCACCTCAAGAACACGAGAGAGAGAGAGAGAGAGAGATCAAACACATAGCTACTGGTACATACCCTCAGCCCCAAGGGAGAACTACTCCCTCCTCGCCATGGAGAGCGCCGAGATGATGAAGATGGCCATCGGAGAGGGATTCCTCCCTCCGGAAGGGTGCCGAAACGGGTCTAGATTGGTTTTCGGTGGCTACGGAGGCTTCTGGCGGCGGAACTCCCGATCTATTGTGCTCCTCGATGGTTTTAGGGTATATTGGTATATATAGGAGGAAGAAATACATCAGGGGGGGCACGAGGGGCCCACGAGGGTGGAGGGCGCGCCCAGGGGGTGGGCGCGCACCCTGCCTCGTGCCTTCCTCATTGCTTCCCTTACGTACACCCCAAGTCTTCTGGATTGCTTCTGTTCCAAAAATAAGTTCCGTGAAGTTTCAGGTCAATTGGACTCCGTTTGATTTTCCTTTTCTGCGATACTCTAAAACAAGGAAAAAACCAAAACTAGCACTGGGCTCTGGGTTAATAGGTTAGTCCCAAAAATAATATAAAAGTGCATAATAAAGCCCATAAACATCCAAAACAGATAATATAATAGCATGAAACAATCAAAAATTATAGATACCTTGGAGACGTATCAGCATCCCCAAGCTTAATTCCTGCTCGTCCTCGAGTAGGTAAATGATAAAAACAGAATTTTTGATGTGGAATGCTACCTAACATATTTCTCTAAGTAATTCTCTTCATTTTGGTATGAATGTTCAGATCCATAAGATTCAAGACAAAAGTTTAATATTGACATAAAAACAATAATACTTCAAGCATACTAACTAAGCAATCATGTCTTCTCAAAATAACATGGCTAAAGAAAGCTATCCCTACAAAATCATATAGTCTGGCTATGCTCCATCTTCACCACACAAAGTATTTAAATCATGCACAACCCCGATGACAAGCCAAGCAATTGTTTCATACTTTTGATGTTCTCAAACTTTTTCAATCTTCACGCAATACATGAACGTGAGCCATGGACATAGCACTATAGGTGGAATAGAATGGTGGTTGTGGAGAAGACAAAAAGGAGAAGATAGTCTCACATCAACTAGGCGTATCAACGGGCTATGGAGATGCCCATTAATAGATATCAATGTGAGTGAGTAGGGATTGCCATGCAACAGATGCACTAGAGCTATAAATGTATAAAAGCTCAACAAAAGAAACTAAGTGGGTGTGCATCCAACTTGTTTGCTCACGAAGACCTAGGGCACTTGAGGAGGCCCATTGTTGGAATATACAAGCCACGTTCTATAATGAAAATTTCCCACTAGTATATGAAAGTGATATCATAGGAGACTCTCTGTCATGAAGATCATGGTGCTACTTTGAAGCACAAGTGTGGAAAAAGGATAGTAGCATTACCCTTTTTTTATTTGGCCTTTCTTTTCTTTCTTTTTTTGGCCTTTCTCTTTTTTTGCCTTTTTTGGGACAATGCTCTATTAATGATGATCATCACACTTCTATTTATTTACAACTTCAAAGATTACAACTCGATACTAGAACAAAGTATGACTCTATATGAATGCCTCCGGCGGTGTACCAGGATAGCAATGATGCATGAGTGACATGTATGAAAGAATTATGAATGGTGGCTTTGCCACAAATACAATGTCAACTACATGATCATGCAAAGCAATATGACAATTATGGAGCATACCATAGTAAATGGAACGGTGGAAAGTTGCATGGCAATATATCTCGGAATGGCTATGGAAATGCCATGATAGGTAGGTATGGTGGCTGTTTTGAGGAAGGTAAATGGTGGGTTTATGGTACCAGCGAAAGTTGCGCGGTACTAGAGAGGCTAGCAATGGTGGAAGGGTGAGAGTGCGTATAATCCATGGACTCAACATTAGTCATAAAGAACTCACATACTTATAGCAAAAATCTATTAGTTATCGAATAAAGTACTATGCACATGCTCCTAGGGGGATAGATTGGTAGGAAAAGACCATCGCTCGTCCCTGACCGCCACTCATAAGGAAGACAATCAATAAATAAATCATGCTCCGACTTCGTCACATAACGGTTCATCATGCGTGCATTCTACGGGAATCACAAACTTCAACACAAGTATTTCTCAAAATCACAACTACTCGACTAGCATGACTCTAATATCACCATCTCCATATCTCAAAACAATTATCAAGTGTCAAACTTCTCTTAGTATTCAATGCACTTCATATGAAAGTTTTTATTATATCCCTCTTGGATGCCCATCATATTAGGACTAAATTCATAACCAAAGCAAACTACCATGCTGTTCTAAAAGACTCTCAAAATAACATAAGTGAAGCATGAGAGATCAATTATTTCTATAAAATAAAATAACCAACATGCTCTAAAAGGATATAAGTGAAGCACTAGAGCAACAACAAACTACTCCAAAAGATATAAGTGAAGATCAATGAGTAGTCGAATAATTATGCAACTATGTGAAGACTCTCTAACATTTAAGAATTTCAGATCTTGGGATATTATTCAAACAGCAAGCAAAACAAAATAAAATGAAATGACTCTCCTAGCAAAACACATATCATGTGGTGAATAAAAATATAGCTCCAAGTAAAGTTACCGATGAACGAAGACGAAAGAGGGGATGCCTTCCGGGGCATCCCCAAGCTTAGGCTTTTGGTTGTCCTTGAATATTACCTTGGGGTGCCTTGGGCATCCCCAAGCTTAGGCTCTTGCCACTCCTTGTTCCATAATCCATCGAATCTTTACCCAAAACTTGAAAACTTCACAACACAAAACTTAACAGAAAACTCGTAAGCTCCGTTAGTATAAGAAAATAAATCACCACTTAGGTACTGTTCTGTGAAGGAAATATGCCCTAGAGGCAATAATAAAGTTATTATTTATTTCCTTATATCATGATAAATGTTTATTATTCATGCTAGAATTGTGTTAAACGGAAACATGATACATGTGTGAATACATAGACAAACAGAGTGTCACTAGTATGCCTCTACTTGACTAGCTCGTTAATCAAAGATGGTTATGTTTCCTAGCCATAGACAAAGAGTTGTCATTTGATTAACGGGATCACATCATTAGGAGAATGATGTGATTGACTTGACCCATTCCGTTAGCTTAGCATTTGATCGTTTAGTTTGTTGATATTGCTTTCTTCATGACTTATACATGTTCCTATGACTATGAGATTATGCAACTCCCGTTTACCGGAGGAACACTTTCTGTGCTATACTAGTAGAAAAAGGGTCAAACGTGAAGCACATTAGTGCCGGTTTGTATTTGAGTCGGCACTAATGTATACATTAGTGCCGGTTCCAACGGCTAGCCGGGCCGCTTTCATTAGTACCGGTTCGTGGCGAACCTTTAGCACCGGTTCGTGCCACGAACCGGTACTAATGAGAGTGGTGGCAGGATGTTGTCAGACTGGGGCCCCTCCAGCCCCTTTAGTACCAGTTCTGGGCACGAACCGGTACTAAAGGTCGTCCTACATAAACCCTTCGTCCACCCGAGCTAGCTCTGTTCTTCCCCTTTCCCCTCTCCTCTCTGTTCTTCCCCTCTTCCTCTTGAGCTCATCACACATTTTTCCCAAAATTTGTCAAGATTTGAAGGCCCCCATCCATTCAAATGATCACAAAGGTTAGCAACTTTGTCCTTTCATCTCTCATTGCTAGATTAGCTCTTGCAATGCTTTTTATAGTGATTAATTTGTGAGTTTAGTAATTTGGGAGGATATATATATATATATGTGCTAGTATTTGATTTATATGCAATTTGAGGTCAAAAATAACACTTAGTTTGCATATGTAGGTGTGGTTTACTTAGTGCCTTCTAAATCTCCGTCGTAACCACCGTCGATCGCCCGCACCGTCCCGTCGCCGGCACCACCTTGTGGTGAGCCTCTTGTTCATGAAATTTTATATAAAAATTGATGTTTGTGTGATTTGGATATATAGTTACTCGTATAATTATCTTACCCCGTACGTCGTTTGTTATACATATAGTGCCATGGTTTTGATATCCGTCCCCGTCGGCCCTCGTCCTTGTTATGATTCGGATGTGGTATATATATTCTCTTTTAAAACTAGTTGCATTTCGTGTTTATGACAAATTATGCCCACCAAGTTGAAATAGAATTTTTTTTCTAGGAGGTATGTGAACCGGAAATTCCAACCGACCCTATTGTCGAGAGGTTAAATTTAGTTGAAAGAGAAAACAAGTACTTGAAAGAAAAATTGAAAAGAATTGAGGGGGAGAAGATGGAATTGGAGTTGCATGTTGCCGATGTCGTCGATGATCACAAGATCAAGATGGAGAAAATGCGCTTGAAGATTAGAAAGATTAGAAAATATGCCATCGATAGTGAGGCTTGGTATCATTATGCTGTTGGATCCATTGTTAACTTAGTTGCGATCTTGATCGTATTTGTTGTTGCATTTAAATGCTTTAGGTAGAGAGTTATTTGTTTGTTGCATTTAAGTGTTGTATGAACTTTATGTATGAACTTGTATTAATTTGGTCTATTTGGTGTTGTGTAATGAAGATGAGCCGGCAATGGATGTACGATGACCGATGCTCTCCCCAGTTCGTTGAGGGCGTGCATACTTTTCTGCTTGCGGCTGAGGCAAACAAGCGGGCGGATGGTTTTATGCCTTGTCCATGTGCTCGCTGTAAGAATGGTCACAATTACTCTACGTCAAGAACCATTCACGTCCACCTGTTTAATTCCGGTTTCATGCCCCACTATAATGTTTGGACCAAGCACGGAGAAAGAGGGGTTATGATGGAAGACAATGAAGAAGAAGAGGACGACGACAGCTATCCTGGCCATGGGTTCCCTGAATACGATGATACAACAATGGGGGAAGAAGCTGAGCCGGTAATGCGGGAAGAAGCTGAGCCGGCAATGCGGGATGAAGCTGAAGAAGAGGCATCAGATGAGCCCGTTGATGATCTAGGTCGGGCCATTTCCGATGCAAAGAGAAATTGCGCAAGTGATTTGGAGAAGAAGAAGTTGCAGCGCATGTTAGAGGATCACAAAAAATTGTTGTACCCGAATTGCGTAGGTGACAAGAAAAAGCTGGGCACCACACTGTAATTGCTGCAATGGAAGGCAGAGAATGGTGTATCTGACAAGGGATTTGGAAAGTTGCTGGTAATGATAAATGATATGCTTCCAAAGGACAACGAATTGCCCGAGAGTACGTACGAAGCAAAGAAGGCTGTCTGCCCTCTAGGGTTAGAGGTGCAGAAGATACATGCATGCCCTAATGATTGCATCCTCTAACGCGGTGAGTACGAGGATTTGAACGCTTGCCCGGTATGTGGTGCATTGCGCTATAAGATCAGCCGCGATGACCCTGGTGATGTCAAGGGCGAGCGCCCCAGGAAGAAGATTCCTGCCAAGGTGATGTGGTATGCTCCTATAATACCACGGTGGCACAGAGAGCATGCCAAGGCGATGCGATGGCACAGAGAAGACCGTAAGAAAGACGGAAAGTTGAGAGTACCCACTGATGGGTCGCAGTGGAGAAAAATCGAAAGAAAGTACGGGAAGGAGTTTGCAGATGACGCAAGGAGCGTATGGTTTGGTCTAAGCACAGATGGCATTAATCCTTTTGGGGAGCAGAGTAGCAACTATAGCACCTGGCCTGTGACTCTATGTTTGTATAATCTTCCTCCTTGGTTGTGCATGAAGTGGAAGTTCATTATGATGCCAGTGCTCATCCAAGGCCTTAAGCAACCCGACAACGACATTGATGTGTACCTAAGGCCATTAGTTGAAGAACTCTTACAAGTGTGGAATGGAACAGGTGTACGTGCGTGGGATGAGCACATGGGGGAAGAATTTGACCTAAAGGCGTTGCTGTTCGTGACCATCAATGATTGGCCTGCTCTCACTAACCTTTCAGGACAGACAAACAAGGGATACCGCGCATGCACTAACAGAAAGTTTGTAATTTTTTGTACCTAAAGCAAAAATATTCACAAAGAAACTCTAAATACACAAAAAAAACAACTCAAAAATAAATAAAGCAAAAAAAATAAAAAAAGCCCGCCTACTAGGCCAAAGCGGACGACATATGACTAGAAACCCAACCTGTTGTTGGGCCAGGATGCAGGCCCGCAAAGGCCCAGTAGGCCAACAGGGCAGCACAGAACATGTAGGCCCAGTAGGCCTGCTTTGGAGAGGAGCTCGAGAGAGCTACCGCACGGGGGTTTATAAACCAGTGTGGTCGCCCCTCGGCTAGCAAGGTGGGACTAAACTTGCCGCACCGCACCTGCACCAGCGCACCCCCTTTAGTACCGGGTCGTGGCACCAACCGGTACTAAAGGGGAGGCCTTTAGTACCGGTTGGAGCCACCACCCGGTACTAAAGGGGGTCGCTTCCCGCCGCTTGGCCTGGCCAAAACAGGCCTTTAGTACCGGTTGGTGGCTCCAACCGGTACTAAAGGCCCCTCCTATATAAACAACACTTACGAAAATTTCAGTTTCTCATCTGCTTCTTCTC
>NC_057794.1:563061520-563080504 GCF_018294505.1 Triticum aestivum
AATAGTTAGAAATGTTAGAATTGTTAGAAATTTTTCTGTTTTTTAGTTATAGAAATAGTTATAAAAAAGTTAGAATTGTTAGAAATTTTTCTGTTTTTTAGTTATAGAAATAGTTATAAAAGAGTTAGAAATTTTTCTTTTTTTAGTTCTATAAATATTAGAAATGTTATAGAAATGTTAGAAATTTTAGTTATCAAAATCCAATCATTAAAAAAATGTTACTTTTTGCGGCATATAGCTAGTATTTGTTCTCGACGATGCCCAGCCCGCATCCTCGCCGTCGACCCGTCCGCGACGACGTCCGACTGACCCATGTCTGGGACTGGGCTCCGCCGGGCTGGCACTGGGAGGTGCTGCCTGGAGGGGCGCGCCGCTTGATGAGGAACCCGGCCCCGGGTCCCGTCGTCGACCCTGATCTCATTTGGTGGCATTCGCGTGGGCCAGTTTCGGTGCGGAGGGAGCCGGCCCCGCCGGAGGTGGTACGTCGCCGTGTCAGGGAGGAGGACGAGCACGTCCATCGCTACATGGTTGCGTTAGAGGGCGGCAGGTTCTCCAATACCTGGCAGTTTCTTCAGGGATCTCACTTCAGCTATGATCCTATGAGGGTTCCTTCTCTTTGGGTGTCCACCGCCCGCGCCGCAGGAACCGCGAGTGTCCTAGATTCTTTTGTAGTATTCGATCTTTATTAGCTACCTAGCCAGTGATGTACTCGATATATAATATTCAAGACGATGTATTCGAGATTATATATTATTCGAGACGATGTATTCGAGATTATATCTATTATTCGAGACGATGTATTCGAGATTATATCTATTATTTGAGATGATGTATTCGAGATTATATCTATTATTCGAGACGATGTATTCGAGATTATATCTATTATTCGAGACGATGTAATTTGAATACTAAATTGTTTTATATTTCTTTTGGCATAGTTAAATAAAAGCTATGGCGGACAATACCAACAGAGAGGGAGAACAGACCATGTTTGATATAATACGCGGGCCAGATGATAATCAGAATGAAGAAGATTATGACGGCTCCGAATTTCTAAACAACACCGGAGAGGGTGATATGATATTCGATCGCGACGACCGAATTGATGAAGTCATGAACTACGATTATGACAACACCGGAGAGGTATATATATTTATATAAGCAGGCATCTGGTGATCATCATATGTTTTAAATGAGTTGAAGATATATTAACGAATCGATCTTTCTTCTTTCAGCCATCCGGATCGAGCAAATCTTCAGGCAACAGGATGAAACGAGGCCCGAACAAAAAGTTGAAGGAGGGCGTAAAGTATAATATCGAGGCAATCAAACCTAATGGCGAACCATTAGCGCCTAAGAAGATTGCGGACAAGTTCGTTCGTCAGTGCGCAGTTCTTGTGAAGGACCAACTCCCGATCTCCCTTCAAGAATGGAGAAAGCCAGCAAAGCCACGTCCAGATCTTACTTTTGTCAACGAGAGACAAAAAAGTCTGCTTTGGGATACTCTCATGGAACATTTCACCCTACCAGATCATTTCACAGAAGCAGATGTGCAGAAAGTCAAGGACGCTGCTCTTAGGAAGATGGCGGTTGCATTCAAGAACCACAAGAATCGTGAATGGGACAAGTACGTCAAGGGAGGAAGGAAGACTCCAGTATTCGAGGGAACACTAGAGAATCAAAGTGCTCATTGGGACAATTTCGTGAAATTCAAGGATTCAGAATTATCTAAGGAACGGTCAAGAATAAACAAGGCCAATGCCGCAAAAAAGGATAAGTTCCATAAGCTGGGGCCAGGTGGCTATGCGGTGGGAATGCCTAAGTGGGATAAGTCTGAGAAAGAGATGCTGGATGCAAGTGTCACTCCAAAAACATTGAGCTGGCCCCCCAGGTGCAGGACTTGGTTCTATGCGCATGGGGGGAGTTGGACCCGAAGACAGGCAAAGTTTCCAAGAAGGCATGTCTGGACGGAGCCAAAGATAAGCTACTTGTTGCAATAGAAGAGGCTCGATCCGGGTTGTTCGAGCCCAACAGAGAGAACGACGAGCTTACGCGTGCCCTAGGAAATCCTGAACACCCGGGAAGAACGCGAGGCATGGGCGCTATTCTGTGGTATGAGGGGTTTTCAGACTGGAACGCCGACTACAAAACCCGTGCGAGAAAGAAGATTGCGGAGGAGAAGAAGAGGAAGATGGAGGAGGAGCAGAAGAAGCTCGACTATGAATGCCTTCAAGGCCTAGAATTAGCGCACGCGGACTTGGCAATCAAATTCCAGCGGCAGCAGGAGCAGATCGACTCACTTAACCAGCAAAGGGGGTCTCAGCAGCTGCAGCAGCTAGCGGATGATCCAGCATTGGATACCACCGCCCCATCCATGCCGAGAAGCAGCGTGGGTTCCGCCCCGTTTGACGCAATGCTGGATAGATACCCCGTGGATGATATCGCGGAGAACACTAACTGCGAGCTACACTTCAAAATTAAGAACATATCCTTGAAGGTGGATGTCAAGAAGGATCATTACTACCATGAGAATGCTGTGACCGTTGAGTATTCTGAACTGTTTCAGTTATACAATCAAGACGCACTCGACAAATCTATCGTCAGTTGCTATTGTCTGTAAGTGATTTCTTTCTGTAATTTAAGTCTCAAGCTAGTTGTAGTGATCATTTTGATCAATCATTACCTGTAATTATCCTCACTATATTCTTTTCTGTGGTATTATGCAGGATGAAGATGTATAAAATGAGAAAATGTGGACGCTATGGCATTGGGTTCATTGACCCAAACACCGTTAATGAATACACATGGAAAACAAACAAGCATTATGAAAAGAAGGTAGAGGACAGCATGCTAGAGTTCTTGAAGCACCTCAAATACAATGAAGATATACTATTTCCTTACAACTTCCAGTGAGTCACACTTTCTTGTACTACAAATTCTCTGTTTTTGCCTACTAGCTAGCTACATGTTTTTGCTTACATATGCCCGCTTAATTAAGACATGCAAACGTGTGTGCATGCAGATTTCACTGGATCTTGTGTATCATTAAGTTGACGCCGGAACAGTTCAAATACTGGACTCACTACTCAAAGCAAATAGTGACTATAACATCTTGTTTGGGATAGTCAACAGGTAATTTCAATCATTATTAACTATATATCTCGGCCTATTTAGTTCGTCATTTCATGATATGAACTATTTAATAACCCCTTTATTCATTTTCTTTGTCGGCGGGCAGGGCTTGGGCAAGGTTCATCAGTGTCACAGAAGGCGAATGGAAACGACAGCTGAAATGGTTTCGACCCAAGGTAAGTAATTAAGTAGTACTAGCTAGCTAGCTAGCTGCCATCTCTTTAATTATCATGCTTGATTAACTATTATCTGATCAAATTAAATTCCATTCTCGTAATAAAGGCCCTGAAGCAGGCGCAGGGAACTGATCTGTGTGCATTCTATGTTTGTGAGAACATTCGCATGATGGCGTCCGAAAGGAGCAGATCTCAAAGACGGGAATGGATACGCTTGTCAGAACACTATTCACAATTTTTACACCATTATCGATATCTAGTCACACAACTAATACACATGCATATTGATCTCCTTCTTAACAGTTCAAAGAGGTGCGGGACAAGCTCCTAAAAATGGAGCGCGAAGAAGCACTTCAAGAGGAAATAGCGGGATTTTTGCTCGACCAGGTCATAAATCCGAAGGGAGAATACTATTTACCCGCTACCGCCCCCATCGACCAGGTCATGAACCACTTCCAATTGTCATCGTGCTACGAAGGCACCAATTAGGCTAATGCCACTGGCTCCGAAGGCAACATGCATATGTAGGAGAAATTGTATATAGCTATACATGTGTGTATGTGTGAATTAATATGGTGGTTTGTGACACATTGATGATATATATATGATTGGTTCTACTAGAAATTATATTTATATATATATATATATATATATATATATATATATATATATATATATATGCATAATGTGTACAATTTGTAGTATCGTAAAATACCAGCAAACGAAAAAGAATTAAAATGGAAAACACAAAATTAAATGAAAAATAAATCATAAAACCAAAAAACCCCCAAACATTTTAGTACCGGTTGGTGTTACCAACCGGTACTAAATGGCTCCTGGCCCCCGGAGCTGGCTCGTGGCACGTGGTTGCCCTTTAGCACCGGTTCGTGCTGAACGGTACTAAAGGGGGGGCCTTTAGTGACCACACTTTACTGTCGGTTATGGAACCGGCACTAAAGGGCCTTACGAACCGGTGCTATTGCTCGGTTCTGCACTAGTGCTACCAAACGTCACAACGTAACTGGGTGATTATAAAGGTGCTCTACAGGTGTCTCCGAAGGTACTTGTTGGGTTGGATGACATATTATATGTGGATGACATATTGTTGATTGGAAATGATATAGAATTTCTGGATAGCATAAAAGGATATTTGAATAAGAGTTTTTCAATGAAGGACCTCGGTGAAGCTGCTTATATATTGGGCATCAAGATCTATAGAGATAGATCAAGACGCTTAATTGGACTTTCACAAAGCACATACCTTGACAAAGTTTTGAAGAAGTTCAAAATGGATCAAGCAAAGAAAGGGTTCTTGCCTGTGTTACAAGGTGTGAAGTTGAGTAAGACTTAATGCCCGACCACTGCAGAAGATTGAGAGAAGATGAAAGATGTTCCCTATGCTTCAACCATAGGCTCTATCATGTATGCAATGCTGTGTACCAGACCTGATGTGTGCCTTGCTATAAGTTTAGCAGGGAGGTACCAAAGTAATCCAAGAGTGGATCATTGGACAGCGGTCAAGAACATCCTAAAATACCTGAAAAGGACTAAGGATATGTTTCTCATTTATGGAGGTGACAAAGAGCTAGTCGTAAATGGTTACGTCGATGCAAACTTTGACACTGATTCGGACGATTCTAAATCACAAACGGGATACATGTTTACATTGAATGGTGGAGCTGTCAGTTGGTGCAGTTCCAAACAAAGCATTGTGGCGGGATCTACGTGTGAAGCGGAGTACATAGCTGCTTCGGAAGCAGCAAATGAAGGAGTTCATATCCGATCTAGGTGTCATACCTAGTGCATCGGGTTCAATGAAAATCTTTTGTGACAATACTGGTGCAATTGCCTTGGCAAAGGAATCCAGATTTCACAAGAGAACCAAGCACATCAAAAGACGCTTCAACTCCATCCGGGATCAAGTCCAGGTGGGAGACATAGAGATTTGCAAGATACATACGGATTTGAATGTTGCAGACATGTTGACTAAACCTCTTCCATGAGCAGAACATGATCAGCGCCAAGACTCCATGGGTGTTAGAATCATTACTGTGTAATCTAGATTATTGACTCTAGTGCAAGTGGGAGACTGAAGGAAATATGCCCTAGAGGCAATAATAAAGTTATAATTTATTTCCTTATATCATGATAAATTTTTATTATTCATGCTAGAATTATATTAAACGGAAACATGATACATGTGTGAATACATAGACAAACAGAGTGTCACTAGTATGCCTCTACTTGACTAGCTCGTTAATCAAAGATGGTTATGTTTCCTAGCCATAGACAAAGAGTTGTCATTTGATTAACGGGATCACATCATTAGGAGAATGATGTGATTGACTTGACCCATTCCGTTAGCTTAGCATTTGATAGTTTAGTTTGTTGATATTGCTTTCTTCATGACTTATACATATTCCTATGACTATGAGATTATGCAACTCCCGTTTACCGGAGGAACACTGTGTGCTACAAAATGTCACAACGTAACTGGGTGATTATAAAGGTGCTCTATAGGTGTCTCCGAAGGTACTTGTTGGGTTGGCGTATTTCAAGATTAGGATTTGTCACTCCGATTGTCGGAGAGGTATCTCTGGGCCCACTCGGTAATACACATCACTTAAGCCTTGCAAGCATTGCAACTAATGAGTTAGTTGCGGGATGATGTGTTACCGAACGAGTAAAGAGACTTGCCGGTAACGAGATTGAACTAGGTATTGAGATACCGATGATCGAATCTCGGGCAAGTAACATACCGATGAAAAAGGGAACAACATATGTTGTTATGCGGTTCGACCGATAAAGATCTTCGTAGAATATGTAGGAGCCAATATGGGCATCCAGGTTCCTCTATTGGTTATTGACCAGAGAAATGTCTCGGTCATGTCTACATAGTTCTCGAACCCGTAGGGTCCGCACGCTTAACGTTCGTTGACGATATAGTATTTATGAGTTATGTATGTTGGTAACCGAATGTTGTTCGGAGTTCCGGATAAGATCACGGACATGACAAGGAACTCCGGAATGGTCCGGAGATAAAGTTCGATATATGGGATAATAGTGTTTGGTCTTCAGAAGGGTTCTGGAATTCACCGGAAGTGGTTCCGGATGTTTCCCTAAATGTTTGGGTACGAGAACACTTTATTTGGGCCAAAGGGGAAAGCCCACAAGGTTTTTGGAAAGCGCAAAAGGAAGTTTTGCGGAGTCCAGGGGCCAGACGCCAGGGTCCCTGGTGTCTGGGTCCAGACATCGGGAACCCTGGCATATGGCCCTGTAGTCCGAAAAGGACTCTTGCCTTTCGGGTGAAACCGACTTTGTGGAGGCTTTTACTCCAAGTTTCGACCCCAAGGCTCAACATATAAATACAGGGGCAGGGCTAGCACCCAAGACACATCAAGAAACACCAAGCCGTGTGCCGGCTACCCCGTCCCCTCTAGTTTATCCTCCATCATAGTTTTCGTAGTGCTTAAGTGAAGCCCTGCGGAGATTGTTCTTCACCAACACTGTCACCACGCCGTCGTGCTGCCGGAACCCATCTACTACTTCGCCCCTCTTGTTGGATCGAGAAGGCGAGGACGTCATCGAGCTGAACGTGTGCTGAACGCGGAGGTGTCGTACGTTCGGTACTTGATCGGGACGGATCGTGAAGGTGTACGACTACATCAACCGCGTTGATAAACGCTTCCTCTTACGGTCTACGAAGTAGACAACACTCTCCCCTCTCGTTGCTATGCATCACCATGATCCTGCGTGTGCGTAGGAATTTTTTTGAAATTACTACATTCTCCAACATTGTGAACTCATTCTAAATTCATATTGGTGTAATATCTACTGTATTCCAACTCATCTATGGTTCATACTCTCCGATACTACTCATAGATTCATCAAAATAAGCAAACAACACATAGAAAACATAATCTGTCAAAAACAGAACAGTCTGTAGTAATCTGGATCAAACTTATACTTCTGGAACCCCAAAAATTCTAAAATAAATTGTTGAACGTGAGGAATTTATCTATTAATCATCTTCAAAAAGAATTAACTAAATATCACTCTCCAATAAAAAATGGCAGATAATCTCGTGAGCGCTAAAATTTCTGTTTTTTATAGCAAGATCTCAAAGACTTTCCCCAAGTCTTCCCAAAGGTTATACTTGGCACAAACACTAATTAAAAGTATAAAACCACATCTAAACAGAGGCTAGATGAATTATTTATTACTAAACAGGAAAAAAAGCAAGGAGCCAAAATAAAATCGGGTTGCCTCCCAACAAGCGCTATCGTTTAACGCTCCTAGCTGGGCATGATGATTTCAATGAATCTCACATAAAAGATAAGAATTGAAATATAAAGAGAGCATCTTGAAGAATATGACTAGCACATTTCAGTCTAACCCACTTCCTATGCATAGTGATTTTGTGAGCAAACAACTTGTGGGAACAAGAATCAACTTGCATAGGAAGGTAAAACAAGCATAACTTCAAAACGTTAAGCACATAGAGAGGAAACTTGATACTATTGCAATTCCTACAAACACATGTTCCTCCCTCATAATAATTTTCAGTAGCATCATGAATGAATTCAACAATATAACCATCACATAAAACATTCTTTTCATGATCTAGAAGCATAGAATTTTTATTACTCTCCACATAAGCAAATTTCTTCTCATGAATAGTAGTGGGAGCAAACTCAACAAGATAATTATCATGTGAGGCATAATACAATTGAAAACTAAAATCATGATGACAAGTTTCATGGATATCATTATTCTTTATAGCATACAAGTCATCACAATAATCATCATAGATAGCAATTTTGTTCTCATAATCAATTGGAACCTCTTCTGAAATAGTGGATTCATCATCAAATAAAGTCATGACCTCTCCAAATCCACTTTCATCAATATAATCATCATAAATAGGAGGCATGATTTCATCATAATAAATTTTCTCATCAAAACTTGGGGGACAAAAAATATCATCTTCATCAAACATAGCTTCCCCAAGCTTCTGTCTTTGCATATCATTAGCATCATGCATATTCAAGGAATTCATACTAACAACATTGCAATCATGCTCATCATTCAAATATTTAGTGCCAAACATTTTAATGCATTCTTCTTCTAACACTTAGGCACAATTTTCCTTTCCATCATACTCACGAAAGATATTAAAAAGATGAAGCGTATGAGGTAAACTCAGTTCCATTTTTTTATAGTTTTCTTTTATAAACTAAACTAGTGATAAAACAAGAAACAAAAAGATTCGATTGAAAGATCTAAAGATGTACCTTCAAGCGCTAACCTTCCCGGCAACGGCGCTAGAAAAGAGCTTGATGTCTACTACACAATCTTCTTCTTGTAGACGTTGTTGGGCCTCCAAGTGCAGAGTTTGTAGGACAGTAGCAAATTTCGCTCAAATGGATGACCTAAGGTTTATCAATTCGTAGGAGGCGTAGGATGAATATGGTCTCTCTCAAGCAACCCTGCAACCAAATAATGAAGAGTCTCTTGTGTCCCCAACACACCCAATACAATGGTAAATTGTATAGGTGCACTAGTTCGGCGAAGAGATGGTGATACAGGTGCAATATGGATAGTAGATAATGGTTTTTGTAATCTGAAAATATAAAAACAGCAAGGTAACGAATGATAAAAGTGAGCGTAAACGGTATTGCAATGCGTTGAAACAAGGCCTAGGGTTCATACTTTTACTAGTGCAAATTCCCTCAACAATAATAACATAATTGGATCATATAACTATCCCTCAACATGCAACAAAGAGTCACTCCCAGGTCACTAATAGCGGAGAACAAACGAAAAGATTATGGTAGGGTACGAAACCACCTCAAAGCTATCCTTTCTGATCGATCTATTCAAGAGTCCGTAGTAAAATAATATGAAGCTATTCTTTCTGTTCAATCTATCATAGAGTTCGTACTAGAATAACACCTTAAGACACAAATCAACCAAAACCCTAATGTCACCTAGATACTCCAATGTCACTCAAGTATTCGTGGGTATGATTATACGATATTGCATCACACAATCTCAGATTCATCTATTCAAACCAACACAAAGTACTTCAAAGAGTGCCCCAAAGTTTCTACCGGAGAGTCAAGACGAAAACATGTGCCAAACCCTATGCATAGGTTCATGGGCGGAACCCGCAAGTTGATCACCAAAACATACATCAAGTGGATCACATGATATCCCATTGTCACCACAGATAAGCACGTGCAAGACATACATCAAGTCTTCTCAAATCCTTAAAGACTCAATCCGATAAGATAACTTTAAAGGGAAAACTCAATCCATTACAAGAGAGTAGAGGGGGAAAAACATCATAAGATCCAACTATAATAGCAAAGCTCGCGATACATCAAGATCGTATCACCTCAAGAACACGAGAGAGAGAGAGAGAGAGAGAGATCAAACACATAGCTACTGGTACATACCCTCAGCCCCGAGGGAGAACTACTCCCTCCTCGTCATGGAGAGCGCCGGGACGATGAAGATGGCCACCAGAGAGGGATTCCCCCCTCCGGCAGGGTGCCGGAACGGGTCTAGATTGGTTTTTGGTGGCTACGGAGGCTTCTGGCGGCGGAACTCCCGATCTATTGTGCTCCTCGATGATTTTAGGGTATATTGGTATATATAAGAGGAAGAAATACGTCAGGGGGGCCACGAGGGTGGAGGGCGCGCCCAGGGGGGTGGGCGCGCCCCCCTGCCTCGTGCCTTCCTCGCTGCTTCCCTTACGTACACCCCAAATCTTCTGGATTGCTTCCGTTCCAAAAATAAGTTCCGTGAAGTTTCAGGTCAATTGGACTCCGTTTGATTTTCCTTTTCTGTGATACTCTAAAACAAGGGAAAAAACAGAAACTGGCACTGGGCTCTGGGTTAATAGATTAGTTTCAAAAATAATATAAAAGTGCATAATAAAGCCCATAAACATCCAAAACAGATAATATAATAGTATGGAACAATCAAAAATTATAAATATGTTGGAGACGTATCACGGGCCATGGTCCCGAGTTGACAAAGCACACGTGGTGCAAGGTGGTGGAGGAGCAAGAGGAGAAAGCCCGTACACTACAGTGTTGCACTGCCGCACTATTTATATTTGCTTGGCCGATGAGTCATGGTTAATTAAAAGTTCTTATGATGAAACATAACATGTTTACAGAATCTGGATCAAGTAGAGAGATCTATTAAAAGTTGTTGTGTTAAGCATTTCCCACTGCAACATGAGCATGAACAACTATGGTCTTGTTCATGTGATAGACACAAGGAAGGATGATGTCGCTTCTGCTTTCACTCTGTCTCCTTGTATAGTTGTAGAGTCATGGTTGAATCTTAGTAGGTGATCTATTGATGCTTGTAGGAGTTTATTTGGATGAAGTGTAGATCTTGCATTTGACTATAGTGTTTTTTTTCCAACAAAGATCGTGCATTTATTTACGCTTAACAAATATGTGACACGCATGAACAACTAACATCAAAAGCGGATTGTTTGGATTTGACAACGCGTACCTAAGCTGCAAGAGGACCGTTGGTCATGCTACTCTGAGAGAGCTATAGTTAACATTCTTCAAGTCCACATACCTAGATTTCACCAATACCTTTCTTGCTCTTTTCCCTGACGGACGGTCATTAAACGATGCACCAACTGGATCTAGCTAATCGACTTATCACCGATTAGCGACTCTTGTTATTCGCCGAGCTATGTCGTGTAGCGATTCTTGTTATTCGCCGATCATCGGTAGTTCCTGGTGTCTCATATGCCTACACTCATCATTTCAAATCCCTAGTGTGTAGCTATCACCAGTAGTTCCTTGTGCCTCAAATCCGTGGTGTGCATACATCAAACAAATAATGCACGAAATGTAAATGAATAGGTCCACTGTAAGGAAATGAGATGATGAACAATATGTTTATGCATAGCTTAGGGAAGCCTCATTTCTTATAGAAGACTCGGGTACATGGTAGTGGTGGTGACATGAAGTCACTGGTTCTTTGTTTGGTAAATAGCTAAGATTTCCTTGGTAGGTAAAAGCCTATGAGATATTATTAAAACAAAGGCTTGATTTGCTGTGCTCTTTTCTCCTTTATACAAACGAAACGATGGATTTTTCGAGCTCGTTTTGTCCTTGGGGTAGGTAAGAGCATGTGAGATCTAAAAACAAAAGATGAATTTGTTACGGACGGTTCTCCTCGGTAGGCTAGAGACAGAGAGAACTTTAAAAATAACTCAATTAAATTTCCAGGCCCGCGGCAAGTGGACGTCCGAAATGGTGCAAGCTTTCCAGGGCAGCGGCACCATGACCTGCAGCGCCCTCTTCTCCGGGTGCCTGTTGCCGGAGTCTGGTGGATGTAAACTGTAAAAACTGGAAGCATAACGTAAACTGCGGTGACACCCACACCAGAAATAAACTGCATAGCCTTCTGCTGTTGCATAGCAACATTCATTATTATTATGTAACTGGTACAACAAACCAATGCTTGTAAACAAAGAAGCAGCGGTACGGTACAGACACAACCGCGACCTGCGCAGACATCTATCACCTGCGAGATCGCGATAACTGAGATGATGGAACTCAACACAAAGACCGGCTACAAATAACTTAGGACAGACACCTCATGCCCACATCGACTCTAATGCACCTCCTTCCTTGCTGGGGAGCCAAACCCTATCTATCTTCCATGGATGTCACATTCGGCAACTTGGTCTGGGGGCACCGACCTTTCGGAGTCTGCATCAGGGTCCAGGCGGCACCCGGGTAGCGGTAACATCGGCTCGCCTCTGAGTTATTGGTCTCTGAATAGGGTGGAGAGCAGCAGGTCTTGCACAAATGCCGCTCTCACTCTGGCTTGCTCCCTTTCTTCCCTTGTGAGCGACGAGTCAATACTGCCAAGCAAAAAGGAAGAGGGTGAATGAATGAATTGTAAGGTTTCCCTAAAAATTTCTAGGAAGTTGTTGCCCACAAAACCCACCCATGACTTCATTAGTAAGCAAAGTGAAGGTTTGCAGCTACACATGCTCTCTCTCAAGTCAAACCAACGCTACTTATGTACTCCTTATTTAGTGCAAGGCTGTCATCAGTTATCATCAACAGTAAGCATTTGTTTATCTAGAACTAATGGGTTCAGTTTTCATGGTCAAAATAGATTTTTCCTTGATCTGACTAAATTATGTAAAGATGTACTGCAATGAGCTCAGATTTTCATGGACAAAACAGATTTCTCGTGATCTGAATAGATTATGTAAAAAACGTACTGAAAATAAACATCACAACGATGCATTAGAGGAGCAGTTGGCATAAAGGCAGTTCCTCTGGCAACAGGTCACTAGATATATAAATAGGAGAGTAACAGGATGAAGATGGTCGGTACGAAGTCTATAATATCCACAGTATCAACAAATATTTAGTTATTTACCTTGACCGCCATGGTCGAGCAGCTGCCTCTTTTAGCACTGGTACATCACTCTGAGCAGGAGTAGACAATTTTGATGTTTCCTCAGCATCTAACGTTGGGAAGCTAAGGCCAAATGATGACAGAAGAGGATCAGCTGAAATATTTGTGGCATTATTGTTGCTCGACCTATGTCCACCACCTCCCAGAAGCACCTGCAAATGGGCTTCACGTAGATCCCGGCTCAGCAGAGAGAGCGACTGGCTGCCTGGAACAGCAAATCTGCGCAACCTGCGGCGATTCTGCACATGGTCCAAAGTTAAAGAAGCTCATATGAGAGAGGGGAGCAGGGGATGAAGGAGGGGAGTTACCTTGAACAAGTACCCATGTTGCATGGTGATATGGTTAAGCATATCTTTAGAAACCTTTTCGGAGCAGACAGGGCAAGGCTGAAATGAGGAAGGTAAACCATATAAGAATACTGTAACAGCAAAAACATCAAGTTGCAAATTTTCATATCTACTGTTAGACACGTACAAACCGATAATAACAACAGGTCAATCAATTCTTTTCCAAGGAACAGGTGAAACTAATTGAGGTAAAAACAAAATACTGTGTCTCTACTTTTAGACTTGCACAAACCGATAAACAGCAAGTCAATCTAATTTCTTTTCCAAGCAACAGGTGAAACTAATTGATTTTACCTCACATACTTATTATTCTGCATTGTTCCTAATAGATAGAATGGTCTGTACGATGTGCATTGACGGAGAGTTGTCGACATGAAAAGTGACTGCACTGGGCAGGGAAGAAGATCATGGTTCAATTACCATCACTCTATGTTCCATAATAGCCACTCCAGTTTAGGGTAAAAGGGGATGTTGACATATGAAATTGAACATCTTTCGTGAAACTGATAACTGCCATTTGCATTCAAACTAAATTACTGCTCCTCATTATTCCTACTCCGAGTCACAGTTTATCAGCGCATATTGTTATTTTATCAAGCAATCATGGCATGAGTTTATGGCAGCAAACAAATGCCAAAAGCTACCCTTTTCTTCTGTCGCCAGATTTCATGATCAATCTTTTCTACTCCAAGGACACTGATCAAGGCCATCTAAAATCATTTGCCAGGACAGAGCATTATGCAAACCATGATATTCTAGCATAGCAAACCATATTTCTACTTCCAATTCCCAAGAGACAAGATAAAGAAAAGAAGAAGAGGACTCATTCGGTGGCCAGAGAATTATGCAAACCATGATATTCTAGCATAGCAAACCATATTTCTGCTTCCAAATCCCATGAGACAAGAAAAAGAAAAGAAGAAGAGGACTCATTCGGTGGCCAGAGAATTATGCAAACCATGATATTATAGCATAGCAAACCATATTTCTGCTTCCAAATCCCATGAGACAAGAAAAAGAAAAGAAGAAGAGGACTCATTCGGTGGCCAGAGAATTATGCAAACCATGATATTCTAGCATAGCAAACCATATTTCTGCTTCCAAATCCCATGAGACAAGAAAAAGAAAAGAAGAAGAGGACTCATTAGGTCGTCCAGATCAAAGCCCCTCTGAACAAGAGGGCTCGTTCCTTGTTCCAGGCCACTCAAAGATACCACAGAACTTCCGGAAATTTTCGAAATTTCATTTCTACTTTTAGACACGCAGAATCCGACAAACAACAGGTCAATCACTTTTCTTTTCCAAGGAACAGGTGAAATTAATTGAATTAAAAAAAAACACTTGATCTATATGCAGTACATTTAAAGCTGCATAGAACCACATCCTCATTTACTTGACTCTAACAAAACAGGGGATAAGTTGAGTTCTCCTCAATTTATTTATGTTACCGATTCTTCCTGAGTAATAAACTCCCTCTTCATTGCAACAATAATAGTATGACTGTTCTTCTTTGTTGTTCCTAACAGATAGAAATAGAATGGTGTGCACAACACAGTGTGCATTGACGGAGAGTTGCCAACAAGAAGACTGAATACACAGGGCAGAGAAGAGACCATGCTTCGGTTCCCATCACTCTCCACGCTAACCAATCTAGTTTTGACTAAAATGAGATGTTGACATGTGTGATTGAACATCTTTCAAGAAACTGATAATGGTCCCTTGCGTTCCATTTAAACAATTACTCCTAATAATTCCTACTCCTAGTCAGAGTTTATCAGGCCAATGTTTTCTTCTTGTCAAGAAATTATCACATGAGTTACAGCAGCAACAAATGCCAAAAGCTCCACCTTTTTTTATCTCCAGATTCATGATAAGCGTTTTGTACTAAACAAGGCCAAAATTCCCACCCCTTCTGGATATCTAAAATCATTTGCCAGACCAGAGCACTGTGACCATGATATTCTAGCCAAGCAAGCCATATTTGTACTTCGAATTTCCAAGGTGTCAAGAGATGAAACAAAAGGACTCATTCGGTCGTCCAGGTCAATGCTCCTCTGAAAAAGAGCTCTTCTCATTCCCCAAGCCACTCAAAGCAGTACGAACTCCATCTTCTCTGAATCTCTAGTAATGGTTCGCCAAAAAAAAAAAATCTCTAGTAACAGGTGAAACTAATTGAGGTAAAAAATAATACTTGGTCTCCACTTTTAGACAGGCACAAACTGATAAACATGTCAAACTGACATCTTCTCCGAGCAACAGGTGAAACTGGTTGATATCAAAAATAATACTTGGTTTATCTACTGATTTTACCAACAGGGTAAGTTGCGCTCTCTTCAATTAATTAATTTTATCTCACATATGAATGTTCTTCCGCGTTTTTCCTAACAGAAAGGATCATAGAATAGTCTACACGGCATGCATTGATGGAGAGTTGCTGGCATGAAAAGTGACTACACTGGGCAGGGAAGAACATCATGGCTCAATTCTCATCACTCTATGTTCCATGATAGCCGCTCTTGTTTTGACTAAAAAAGAGATGTTGACATATGAGACTGAACATCTTTCACTGTTGCTTGTGTCCAAACAAAAGTATTGATCCCCACAATTCCTACACCTAGTCGCGGTTTATCAGCATATATAGTTGTTTTGTCAAGCAATCATGGCATGAGTTTACAGCAACAAACAAACGCCTAAAGCTACACTTTTTTTCCATCTCCAAACTGTATGATCAACCTTTTCTACTCCAAGAACACTGACCAAGGCCAACAATCCTGCCCTTGTGCACGTCTAGAATCATTTGCCATCTAGAATCATTATGCTTCTTCTTCCAAATCGCAAGAGACAAGAGATAAGAAGAAGGGGAGGAGGACTCGTTGGGTCTTCCAGGTCAACGCCCCTCTGAACAAGAGGGCTCTCGTTCTTGTTCCAGGCCACCCACTCAAAGGTATACTAGGGACTCCATGGATCTCTTCTCTAGATAATACACAATCCAAGCAGGAGGAGGAGGTTAATCGGGGGACTGACCGCGGCGTGGGGCTCGAAGGGGTGGTCCTCCTCGAGGTGGGCGACGAGGGAGGCGACGTCGTGGTCCTCGTAGCAGTAGGGGCAGGCGAAGTCGGGCCTGCCCGCGTTCTCGTCGCCGTCCATGTCCAGCTCGTCCATCCCCGCCCGATCTGCGCCCGCACGCAAGAACCGGCAAATCAAATCAAACAATCAATCAATCAGCCACGAAACCCGCCGCAGAGCGAATCGATCCAATCGATCGATCCCGCGAGGGAGGGAGGGAAGGACGGACGTACCGGCGTGGCCGAGCTGCGCGGCGTAGAACCGCTTGGCGGCGGCCAGGCGCGAGATCCAGTGCTCCGAGTCCATTCCGGCGGCGTAGATAGATAGGTAGGCACGGCCGCTCGTCCCTCCTCCGCCTCCTGCCCTCTCCTCTGGATGGATGGAGCTTGTCGGATTCTCCCAGGCGATGAGAGGGGAGAGGAGGGGAGCCGGGAGCTTCTCTCGGTCGCTGTCCGCCTTATCGGGACGGGAGGGGAGGTGGGGGAATGAGATGTGTAGGGGACAGACGGGGGAGGGAAGGAGGAGTGAGGGATGGAGCTTTTATTATTCGCCACCGAGGCCGGACCGGGTCGCCGTCCCCCACCGCGTCATCGGCGTCGTCGTCGTCGTCGTCGTCGTTTACCCTCGGCGCAGCGCCGTTAAAAAGATTATTATGGCGCGGGTGGACGGGCGACTTGGCATGCAGGCAGGTGGCTGGCGACGCCCACGGTCCACGTCCACCCATGAGCTCCGGCCCCGTGCCGTGCCCCCGCAAACCATCCGCCCGAAACCGTCATACGCGCGGCGTGACACTGACGACACTCTCTCCGCCTGCGCCCGAGCGGCCAACGGTCGCGGGAGCCATCCATGCGGGTTGCGTGCGGTGCGGGCCGGGTGGCCGTGGGAGGGCGGCGAGCTGCGGCTCGTCGGCAGCGGAGGCGGTTGCATCGGCCGGGGCGACGGTGTCCGCTGAGATTTCACTCTTCGCTCAAAATTACAGTACACCCAGGTATTTTCCCTCCAAAAAATACAAATCCATTTCAAACATAAGCACACATGATGTCGTATTTTTCAGCTTATAACATTGTGATACGAACAAAAAACTTCCCCGCAAAATAATATGTACAACAAAAAGGTTTGAATGGTGTAATGGTACAAAAAAAACATATAATTCACACAATTTTCACTTTCTCATTTTTTTATGAAATTTATGGAAATATGAATGGTGTAGTTGAAAGTTGTGTGAAATATATGTTAGAGTTTCTATGTTAAATACTAGAGCATAAAAAAATTGAAACTTGTGTCAGTATTGCTATTTTTATAAACAATATAAAGTGCCTAAAATAATTCTAAAAGTCAAAATAAAAATATGAGTGTGACAGTTGAAGATCCGTATCTCAATTTTGACACCGCGGTGCCCCAATATTTTTGTTGGGGCGAGCGAGGGCGGGGAAGATGATGACAAGCGGGTGCAGACTGTGTTGGGGGTTGGCGTATCAACACTGCTATCTGTCCTGACGACAAGGAGTAGCAGTGCGCATGTTAGAAAGGATGAGCATACACACGTGCGTGAGAGGAGGACGGAGGAACGGACTTGGAGCAATGGCGGCGCACGCTAAACAGCTGGTATCCCCTCAAAAACGGTTGTCCCTGTCCAGTCGCGGGATATCCTTCAAACCAAACACATCCATAGTGATCAAACATATGCTGGGATCCGGGAGATGGGATCGAGGTAGGGTAACGGTAACTGTTTGAGGGAGAAAACCGAGACTGAAGTGGTCTGTTTGTACGGGAAAGTCAGGAGCGGGTGGGACGGCATATGTACATGATGGAGGACGACGCATTTTGTTCGCAGGAAAGGGAACCTTGCTTATTTTTTAGATAGTATAGATATAGAAGATAGTAGAGATAGAGACTTTATAGTTGTCCGTGGGTTGCAACAGATATACATATTCTACTACGTTAACAGATTTCTACTACAACGACAGGTGATTTACGTGTCCATATTGTTGTGATTGTGCTTATCAGAATCTACCCGTAATTTACCTACCTAAAGAAATTTTCATGAGAACCGATGAAAAAAACAAAGAAGAGAAAAAAAATCAAAACAAAGAGAGGAGGAAACGTACATAAGGCTGAACGAAAGAGGAGGTGGACGACAGAATATTACATTCTTTTTAGGTAGGAGAGATGTAGATATACAAGATAGAGAATTATGTATGTTAGCTTTGTCCTAAGTAAAAAATCAATAATAAAGTCAAAATATCTGCATAGGGTTTTCTAATGCTCGAGCCTCTCGTTTCTCTCTTCCCTAACCCTAGGTGGTCAGGGGAAACTCCCCATTTCAGACTTTATATGCGAGCCCGTGGATTCATCTCCCCGCTACTTGCCGCTCTGGCGGCCGACGGCAGGGAGGGGAATCCCGGTGCCTCCGCTCCAGCTAGTAGTTTAGGTTAGGTTTTTTAGTCCTTACGGATGCGGCGCTCTAGCGAATGGCGGCGTTTCTTCTTTGAGTTTGTCTTCCCAGCTCCAATCCTCCATGTGAACATAATCGCGGAGCTCCAGCATAGATTCATGTCATCTCCTTTGGGACAGTAAGGTTATTACTTATCGTCATATGGCAAGATTTTCGTGTCAGGTGCTTCGGAGCATGCAATGGTTCAACTGGAATGATTGCACTCCAGGACGCTGGCCCTTGGGATGCGTGCATGAAAGACAAGGTCAAGCTTGCTCCAGTAGCGGAGCAGCGACAGCGAGGCGTCGGTGGCTTGTTTTGACAGCCATAGTACTTGCAATCGGGAGAA
>NC_057794.1:563081460-563083104 GCF_018294505.1 Triticum aestivum
CACGCACATGCACACTTGAGGGTTGTTGCATGGTGATGAACATGCAACTGGTCGGGAGTAGTTGGGTGCCAAGGGTGGACATGCAACGGGCCACCTCCTATGGCAGTTGTGTGTCAATGGTGGACATGCAACTGAAGAAGAAGGGAAATTCCCACGTGCGCGGCGGGGTGGGGGGTCGTCTTGGGATACTGTTCTTGTGTGGTGGGAGATAAAAACAAAAGAAATGAAAAACAAAAGAAAAAAAATGAAAACAAAAGAAATGAAAAACACCGTCATTGGGTCGTCCCCTAGCAGCACGCGCGTACACACACACAACACACACAGCTGGGACAATTGCATGTCGAGGATGGAGATGCAACTGCCACCGCTAGGGGGGATTTCGTGTCTAGGGTGGACATGCAACTAGAGAAAAAAAGAACACCCCTCTCCCGAAGATTGTCTTGGAATATTATTCTCGTGCAGTGGGAGAAAAACAAAACAAAAAAGGAAGAGAAATGAAAAACGCAACTGCTAAATGTCTAACTAGTGCCTCCTAAGGTCGCCTCACATGTTGATCCTAAAAAGGCCGCAACACATATAGCTGTGCATTGAACGTGTTGTGTATAGTTGCAACTTGTGCAATTAGGCATGAGAGTCAGATATGCCACATGTAGGAAAAAACAAATAGTTAGAAGAAGTTTCATTTCTACCAGCATAGTGTTCCTTATGTTAGGGCGCGCGGCAAGTTAGTAGAAGTTTTTTTAGAAACAAAAATAAAAATTTATAAAACATCGCCAACCCTACCTTTAGTTGCATTATGACTCTTCCTCGACGCCAACAACCAATTTGTAAAAACAACTTTAGCCAACAAAAAAAGTACATGCAACTTTTTATTGCGGGAAAAACATCCATCTATTCATCAAAACATCATGGCGATACAAAAAGAAAATCAGGAGTAAGAAAAATTGCATCCATGCATGTAGACCACCTAACGACAACCATAAGCACCAGAACGAGTCAATGGTGGGCCCCATCATTGTCCCTCCCTCACCGGAGTAGAACTTTAGTCTACTAACAAGTACAACCGCGAAAAAAAACAAATAAAACAACAAACATAGAGTATTGTTTATTCTTATTTACATTTTGAAAAACAATTTATAATAAACGCGTAAGCCAAAAAGAAGTAGTATAACTGCAAAAAGGAAAGGAAAATGAGCATGTATAAAATTACTCGTATGGATAAATTACTTAAAATGAAAAAAACAAGATGACAAGTTTGACACTCTAATATGGTTAGTTGCACCAAAAATTATGTGAAGTTTAAATATATGAAAACTATATTGTAAAACAAATAACAGAAAAGAGGTCACCAAAAAAAAGCAACATCAAGACGCCCTTTGAATTTCCCCTCCTAAGCCTAGGGTGTTTTTATTTGCAAAAATAGAGTGTTTAATTTGCGACACATAATTATTTTTAATAAGAAACTTGACACAAACAAGGCCGAAACCTTGCCCCCGACAAAGAAGAACAAAAGGACAGGGCCCAGCCCAAAAACAAATAGAAGAAACAAAACAAATGGGCCCCATGCTAGCCCCGACAAAGAAGGACAAAAGGACAGGGCCCAGCCCAAAAACAAATAGAAGAAACAAAACAAATGGGCCCCAT
>NC_057794.1:563084778-563090181 GCF_018294505.1 Triticum aestivum
CGACAAAGAAGAACAAAAGGACAGGGCCCAGCCCAAAAACAAATAGAAGAAACAAAACGAATGGGCCCCACGCTAGCCCCGACAAAGAAGAACAAAAGGACAGGGCCCAGCCCAAAAACAAATAGAAGAAACAAAACGAATGGGCCCCACGCTAGCCCCGACAAAGAAGAACAAAAGGACAGGGCCCAGCCCAAAAACAAATAGAAGAAACAAAACGAATGGGCCCCACGCTAGCCCCGACAAAGAAGAACAAAAGAATGAGCTGCTTGCGTGGGGCCCGCCGAGCACCGAGCCGAGTGCCGACGGGCTGGACCTGGGCGAGCCAAAGACGTCGTCGTCCTCGAATCCGGCGGAGTCGAGCAGATCGAAGAAATCGTCCCCGAATAACGACATGCCGCCGCCTGCCCCTGGTTGCCGCGCCGCCCTCCCACCGTGCCGCCGACCGCGCTGCATGTGTCCCTGCGGAGCCGGATTGTTCTCCCGTCGAGGACAAAGAGCTGGAGTGGAGGAAAGAGTGAGAGCTGAGAAGCAAGCTGGGCTACTGGCACTCTCTCTGCATCGGCGCTCTTATCATTCCCGCCCGCCGCTCATCTCGCCGTCGTCGTTTATCCTCTCTCGCCGGCATGCGTGACACGTTGCGGCACATGTCCGGCGCGTGGACGCATGCATGCATGGGATAGGAGTACGTTGGCTCGCTTCCTTTTCTGGTTCGGTGCGTTTCTCTTATTACTTTTTTGTATCCCCTGTTCTTCGGATACAATTCGATCCTTTTACGGCCAAATCTCAATTTGTGGAAAGCCTTCGATGGCAGTTCGGCGGCACGAGTTTGTCCGGCATTGGCAGCCGTGTGCGGCATGGCGTGTTTGTGTTCGTTGAGAGTACGGGTCCACAGTGCCCGTCACCTCTGATTTGTCCGCAGCCCTTCCCTCATCTTATCTTAAATTCATTCAAATTTTTTTGACAATGATATGCGCCGGTCGGCCGGCCAAGGCTTCCGCCGGGTCAATGCAGAGCCGTTCGATTCGTATGTGCCTAACCGTCTGATATAGAGGCTTCGTCTTCCCGCGATCGCCCCGCTCGCTCTCTCGGCCTCGCTCCTCCTCGGTCGCCCGCACCTGCCGGCCATGGGCTATCGACGCACGCGCGCTCCTCCCCGCGCACCCCAGGCCCCCGGTTCCAGCAAAACGCGCAGCCCGGTTCAAAGCTCTCCGCTGACTGGTTGCAGCTTCTACACCGACGGGTCACACGTTGTCGCCCTTGCAGCTAGTGCGTTGTCGTAGGTGCAGCTCTCGCCATTGCCGGTTGACGCTCTTGCCAACCGTGCCTCTTCATGGTTGCAACAAAAACGCTTGTCAGCTCCACTCCAGCGTGCGGTCGGTTGTAGCTGCTCCACTAGCAGGTCTGCAACACTCCCGATTGTGGTAGTAGCATCTTGGAATTGCGGTTGCAACTGCCATGCCCCAGGTTGCAAGTAACACCATGTCCGCCTTTGCATGCTGGGAAACAAGTGGCAGCCCTTTGAGCTTTGACGCATCAGCGGGGTTCACCATGTGTGCGGCGTCCCTCGCCCCTTGGCTGCTCTCATGGTGCGGCTAGCAATAACAACAACAGCCGGCAATGCACAGTTTGTACACCCAGTTTTTTGGACTATGAAACCACTTTATTGCCTCTACCGCATCACTAATCCATACAAACGCCAGGAACAACAAAAAATAAGCCATCCAGCAGACGAACTTCGATCTCCAAAAGCTTACAAGAAATGCACTTCCAAGATTTACCTATCTATGCACTTCCAAGTCCACATCGTATACACTTTCTCATCTAATCCACAGGGCCAACTCGGTCATCGCCGATGCTCCAAAAGCAGGCAGCATCTCACATCCCCCTGCGTTCAGTTCAACAACACACACAGACCTGCTCTACTGCCCCAGGAGCCTCTTGACGCCGGACTTCTGGTCGGCGGTGAGCCTGGCGGGGAACTTGATGTCGAACTTGACCCGCAGGTTGCCCTTCCTGGATGGGTCCTTGGGAAGCGGCATGCCCTCGCCGCGCACCACCTCCTCGTACCCCGGGTGGATCACCGAGCTGATGGGCACCGTCAGGCTGCGCCCATCCAGCGTCGTCAGGTGCACCGTGTAGCCTGTCAGGGCTTCCGCCAGCGGTATCTTCTGCGTCGCCACCAGGTCGTTGCCGTCCCGGGTGTACACCGCGTGCGGCTTCTCGTCGATGATGAAGACGAGGTCCGCCGCAATCGTGTGGGGCTGCTCGTTGCCCTTCTCCGGGAAGGTGATCTTCGTGCCCTTCTTCCACCCCGGCTTCACGTCGATCGTCAGAATCTCCTCCACCGGAATCGTCTTCCTGCACACAGATGGGGGAAGGGTAGGGTTAGTATCTATGTAAGCAGACAAAATCAGTGTCTTCTTCCTCTGAAAGCATGCACCCAAAACTGATACTAAATAATTCAGAACGACTGGACATGTCAAAAACATACTATGACTGACCTGTTACATGGAACGAAAAAGGACATTACACTGATATAAATTGAAGTCTGAACCAAGCAAATCTCAGACATCATTTTCCAAACACAAGGAATTGGCTGCAGGGGCTTCACTGAAATGCCTACTAAAGAATATTTCTCAAGTTTAACATAGTCCTACTTCGCTCCTGAATCTTGTTCAGCAACAACAAAATCATTTGCGTCTCTTGTTCATTCAGAACACATTTACTCGACGATGAGTCTGAGTGCTAAATAATTCAGAATGAATGAACATGCTAAAAACTTAAATTGGCTCAAAGAATTCCTAAGAACTGCCCATTTTAAAGAGCACACGGGTGAACTTTTAGATGGAACCGAAAAGGACATTGCTCTGCTAACAATTTGTAATTTTAATAAACCAGGAACAGTGGATCTGAACCAAGCAGATCTCAGGCATCATTTCCTGAAGACAAAAGATTGGCTGCAAGTGGTTCATTGCAGTGTCTACTAAAACAAATCAGGCAGACCCAAGTGGTCAACTGCACATTTCTCAGGCTTATTATTAATCTTCTCAACACACGTATGCCTCACACTGACACTAAATAATTCTGAATGACCAAGCACGCTAAAGTCTAAATGCTGGCTTAATAATCCCTAAGAACTGTCCAAATCAATACTACAGCTGAAATGTTTGTTAGAAGGAACCCAAAAAGGGCATCGCAATTCTCAGGTTCAATCTGGGCCAACTGAGACAACCTCCAATCTTAATCTAGGAATCTTAATCAGCAATGACAAACGAACATATTATGCATGAAGCAGAGGGAGGAAAGTGAAGGAGAGGGCGCTCACCCGCTGGCATCGGCGATCTCCCTGGAGATCTTCATCTTCTTGGTGGTCCCCTTGTAGAGCTCCTCGAGGGAGCAGGGCAGCTTCCTCTCGATGGGCGCCGCCTTGACCGGCGCGCCGCCGCCGCCGCTGCCGAACATCCCGGGGTATCCTTGGCCGCCCCCGCCGCCGAAGGTCTGGGTGAAGGTATGGTGGTCGCCGCCGCCGAACATGGACGGCGAGAACCGGATGCCGCCGGACGGCATGCCGTGGCCTCCTCCCCCCATGCCCCCCATGCCGCCGCCCATGCCCCCCATGCCGCCGAAGGGGCTGGAGGAGCCGAAGAACTCGGCGAAGATGTCCTCGGCGTTGCGCGGGTTGAAGCGGAACGCCGTGGGCCCGTCGGCGCCCGTGGAGAAGAAGGTGGCGCCCCCCGGCCCGCCCGCGCCGCCGCCGGCCCCCGGCGGCGGCACCTGGCCCTTGAGCCCCTCCTCGCCGTACTGGTCGTAGACCGCGCGCTTCTGCGAGTCGCTCAGCACCTGCGCGCAGGCACCGTGAGCATTGCCGCGGCGAGATGGATCGACGGACGGACGGAATCTAGAAAATCAAATCTTGAAGGAATGGGTTGGTTACCTCGTATGCCTCGGAGATCTGCTTGAACTTGCTCTCGGCCTCCTTCTTGCTGGTGGGGTTCTTGTCGGGGTGCCACTTCATGGCGAGCTTGCGGTAGGCCTTCTTGAGGTCGTCGTCGCTCGCCGCCTTGTCCACCCCCAGGATCTTGTAGTAGTCCAGCCCCATGCCCGCCGCCCTTCCTTCCTTCCTTTCTTGGATGGGTTCTCTCCTCCTCTCTCGTCGGTCGATCGAGATCGCTCGCGTCGCGTGGGAATCTGCTCTGGTGTTGGTCTGGGGAGCGGTGGAGGTCGGGAGGAGGGAGAGAAAAGGGGGAGGGGAGAAGCGTCTGGAGAAGGAAGGGTGTAGGTGGGATTGGAAAGAGGGGAGGGGATGGGTGTGGAAGGTTCCAGAAGCTGCGCGAGGGCGCGCGGGCTCTCCCGACCGGCCGCCACGGGGAGACGGGACGGGCTCTCGCCTGCGCTCCCCTGGTCGTCGTGGGCCGGAAGTAATCGCTGCAAAGAGACGGCCCGTTAATCAGGACCTCGCTCCTCCGTGCTCGGCCCAGTATGCGTTTGCAGGCGACCAAGCGCGTGGCTCGCACACACAAAACGAATTGTCTCAAAAAAAATAATATCTCACACACACAAAAAAAAAATCTCACACACAAAAAATACTTTTTTCGGCGGTAAATAACTATATAATATCTTGATGCACGGCTCTTTGTGCCCTGTTTGGATTCCCGTTTTACCTTCTTCAAATACACTTGTAAATAATATACGTCTCGGCCCGTCGTTTCATTTCCAGACGTAAGTTGCTCAGCGGCTGGTGTAAGTTAAACATCTCCGTACCGAAATACATTTCCAAGCGCGGCCGCCTTTGATGTACTTGTTCATGTCAATCTTATATATAGTAGTACAAATCACGAAGGAGGCACTTGTCATGCTTCAACAGTACCGAGAAATAGATGCCTCAGTGGAACCGTTCATTTGTTTTCAACTCAACACATTCGCAGGTTGTTCCCGTTGTTCACGTACATGATTTGTTATGGTTTTGTTTTGGTGCACGCACGTGTTTTCTTTTTTTGCAGCTGAAGGTCTGAGTTTATTTGTTATCGCATAAAACACACACAAACAACAAAGATTACTACTAAAACTAAAAGTTACATCAGTGTCCTTCAAAATAGGCCTTCTCTGAACTGGTCAATCCTAGCCGCTCGTACCAATCCTTACATCATGTCACCCTACATATATGTCAGGTCTCAAGCCAAGTCTGTGGCCGAGAGCAATGCCATATGTGGCTACTTGTCAGGATGTCGCTAGTCAGGTAGGAGATTTTTTTTTGTCAGATATTGCTTTTTAGAATTTTAGTCGATATCAAAAGTATCGCAGACTAAAATCCTATTTTACTAATCATCAACTTACCTTTGTTTCAAAACTCTCTTCTGAAAAGAAAAGGATTTTTCTTCATGAATGTTCCATCATCTGACTTAT
>NC_057794.1:563090441-563092180 GCF_018294505.1 Triticum aestivum
AGGTTGTGTTTGGTTGAGCTGCAGATTCTGAAAAAGCTGTTGTGGAAAAGCTGGAAGCTGAAAAGTTGGGGTACCCCCAGCTTTGAAATTTACACTAGGGAGAAGCTACAGATTCTCAAAAGCTGCTTTGAAAATTTACCCCTTTGGTTAGCTTTTGGCTTTTCAAAGCAGAAGTTGGTAAAAAAAAGCTGAACCAAACGCAGCCTAAGTCTCTCTAAAATACTAGTAATCACTGCAGGGCCCCCTGGCCCCAACATACCTCCGCTACTGATTCTTTGTGCAGCTTTCAAAGCTAGTAAAAGTTCCAGTCCACATAGGCCAAGCGTGGCATGTATTTTAACAAGGGAAACAATTTTTTGTGATTACTAGTGTTTTCCCCTTTATTTCACAGGTTTGACGACGATCTCATGTGTTGCTGCACCTGTTCGGAAATGCATTTTAGCGTACTCGTACCTCTCCATGCATGATGTCTGATTTTCTGTTAATGTTATAAGGTTCGCTCATTCTGTTTTGGTTTTCTGTTAATGTTATAAGTGCAACTCTTGCTTCTACAATGTTGTCTTGTTCTGCATCTATGGCGTGCACCATGATCATGTACCAGCACCAATGTGTTCACAGTTTATAATCGGTTTCTCATGCTTATCTTTTGGATCTTATGGATGTATTACCAAACAAGTGGCTTGGAAACGCCGAACACTGAGCTATCATTTTCTGTGTGCAGTTTTTTCGAGCACACCTTGCATGTCATATAGCACCGGTCGTCTTCTGTTGACACTATTTCAGTTATCTAGATTTTTATCACATAAAATTTATCATGTATAGAGCAACAACATATTAAACATCTTTTCAGTCTATAGTACTATTTTTGTTCACACGCTAATTAACATCATGTCTGATGGATCCAGGTCAGCTAGCCCTGCAGTGGTTGCTTCAGTGGATTTTGACCGACTCAGTCCTGATTGCTACATCTCAATCTCATGAGGCATGCCCCTGGTGCTGAATGATCAATATTTCTCATCAGTGAATCAATTGCAGCTTGGCGGAAAAGTAAACATAGTTATTTCTGGTAAGTGATTTCTTTTTTACTTATCTAAAATTGCTTGCACCTCTGGGACATTAATATTAATGTGGCACCTAGTGCCCATTGTAGACTTAAATGCTAGCATGCCATGTATGATTAGAACCTGGTGTTATTGCTGAACCGTTCTTGCATATATTAGCCACATACCTGAGTACTGATCCACAAAGACTGCGATAAAGATAACCACAATTGGCTCATGTTTAGATTGCTGGAGCACTCTAGTGGCATATATTAGCCATATCGTTGTATGATTAGAATATGGTCAAGTATCGCTCAAACATGTTATATACCTGTAGAGCTTCTTCATATACAGCTCTCTTATCGCAACCAAGGGATCTATTTTCCACGCTTGGATGGCTTTGCATGCCAAAGCCATTGAAAACTGACTAGTATTTTTCCCCTTTACTTCGCAAGTTCTACGACAATCTCGTGTGTTGCAGCACCTATTCGGAAATGCGTTTTAACGTACTAGTACCTCCATGCATGTTCTTCGGTTTGCTGATGATGTCTGGTTTGCTGATGGGTTAAGGTATTTTTCACTTGCAGGTTGGTCACATTGGGCCGGGGGGCTACGTCATCATACAACTGAGTTGCTACAGCTGTTTAGCATGGAGAAAGCTCACTTGATAAAACATATGGAACTATAATTAACGTGAAA